>NC_088422.1:81294136-81409136 GCF_034236695.1 Oncorhynchus nerka
CTTGAGCAATGTACTTAACTCTAATTGCTCCAGGGTTGCATTGGCTGATCCCTGGTTGTAACCCAGGGTCTCGGAGGGGGGGGGGGTGTAATGAACAAAAAATATGTATTATACGATGCTAATATAAGCATCGTATAATTGATTGATTGCGGGTAGAGAAGGTTTTGCTGAGGCATGGCGAAAGGATTGTGTCAGTAGTGGGGACTCCACAGAAGATGGCAGCTCTTCGTTTGGCTTTCTCTCAAAGTTGTGTGCTGAGAAATCTGGACATTAGCCACGTAGTTTAATTTCCGACACTACTCTGTGTTTCATTTCCAATCCCTTTTATTATTAGAATACGATTGGTTTTCCCTTCAGTGACATTTTGTGGTCACACATAAGTGACAGTTAACCTGGCGTACAGGAAGCAGCTAATAGTATCAATGAGCCTGTACTGGGCTGGCTAACATGACACACTGTTATGAATAAACTGCTTTGCATTTCAACACTCAATCACATTATTCCCCTCTACTCTTGAGGAATTAGTACTGTAATGTCTCTTCACATTAGTCTGGGCTTACTATAAACATCACCTTGGGGCTGTGGGTGGTATGTTTTTAGTGTGTGTGTGTGTGTGTGTGTGTGTGTGTGTGTGTATTAGTGAGATATAAGATGGCTGCTGTAATGTACTGTGGAGGGTTACATTCAGCAGCAGGTGAGGGAAGCGCCTGGCTGCTTAATTAACTAAATGGCATGGAGGCTTAGGCTCTAGATTCTCTTCATTCCCTCAACAATGGGACACACAGAGGCTCTTAGGGATATTGGTTTGTGTGAACTGAACCCAGTCACATACAATCAGAGACAGCTGGAGAGACAGAGAGAGGTAAAGAGAGCTGGAGCCAGAGGAGGAGGTCATGAAAAGGAATCTTGATGTTTCCTCAACAAGTTGTTGATAGATAGACAAAGAAGAGCTGCTGTCATTACCAACGGACATGATTACAGTTGGACTCTAGCACTTTCCCTGGATGCATCTCCATCTGCTCCAGTTTAATGATGGATGAGGTGCCTTACTGTGTGTGTGTGTGTGTGTGTGTGTGTAACAGGGCGCAGCGGCATACCCAGAGAACGAGGACCAGCAGCAGAGACTGAGGGAGGCGGCTGAGGGGTTGCGCGTGGCCACCAACGCTGCAGCTCAGAACGCCATCAAGAAGAAGCTCATTAACAGGCTAGAGGTCAGTTGGATGAGTCTGAGCTAGGCTGGTCAGAGCCATATATGTACAGTATACCTATGGGTGGCTCCGCGAGTTTGGTGATAAGGTGGCGTCCCATTAATGGGTTTGCGAAACTCTGTATATGGCTCTGAGGCTGAGTAAGCAGGCACTTCCACTTGCATCTCCTCATCATAGCTCTTGCTCTACATACACACCACATTGTCAGTCGCATGGAAAACAACAGGCTTTGAGTGAAAGTCTAGAAATAGTATTTTTGATATGCTGTATTATTTTGGGCTTTAGGTTAACCTGAAGAGGTGATTACATTACCAGAGCTATTATTTCCAACTGTTGATGTAAACCATGCAAGAACAGTTATATACAGTACAGGACATTACTGAGTGTGTTTGGAGAGCTACAGTGTACTCTGGGTACATTCAACTGTTATAGAAACTTCCTTTCCCTTCCTGTTTACATTCTGAGAAGTCCTTGTAGGTTTTCCTTCATATGAAAGTAGAGACCATCCAGTATCATTCTTCGATCGTCATCCTACTAGCCACTGAAATGTAAAAGGAGCATTTTACATATGACTGTTGAACGCGGAATGAGGGTGAGCTTGGTTTGGTGTTTTGAAAGTGTGTTAAAATGTTTCTTAGTATCTAGCTACCTTTTTTGAGTGTGGATCCCGAGACGCAGTTGGCATCAGTTGCTGGGTCTGCTACTCTCTGTCCAGTGATCCTGCCAACCAAGACCGGTTCTGAGGAGCTATTTGGTGTAGCTGCTTGCTAGCTGCCTATCAAGCTAGCGGGGTTTTCTTGAGGACTTGAACTCAGCCCGTGGCTGGGATCACAGATTGTCCCGGGCTTGAGGCTGTCTAGATCCCTGCTGTTTGTTGTTTTCAGTCTTCCCTGCGGCCTGCCCTGTCTGGAACTGCGAGGAGTAACAGCGTAACCTACGTTGCTAGGTACCATGACAAAGACCAAAGCTGGCAGGAGTACTGTTGAGGACAGTGGTGTGTCTCTTTGTCACAGGTGAGCGAACAACAACAACAACAACAAATTCTACATGCAGTTGTTTCAACAACAACAAAATGGCTTGTAGTGTTTTGTCCAAATACTAGTGGACTCAACTAATAAAATAATGGACGACCTGACCAGAGAGGTCCAGGACCTGAAGAACAGTTTGCAGGAACAACATGGTTGTGGACGTAATTGCAGAATCGCCACATGAGACCTGGATGGAGTCTGAGGACAAATGATCTTGGAGAAACTGAAGATGGACTCCAAGAAGATTGAGCTGGAGCACGCCCACAGAACTGGAAAACCCACCACCGGCCCAGGTGACAGGCCCGTAGTGGTCAAGTTCTTGAGGTTTATTGCCTTATCTCGCTAATCTTACAACATTTGCGCACTCTGTATATAGACTTTTCTATTGTGTTATTGACTGTAAGTTTATTTATCCCTCGTGTAACTCTGTGGTTTTTGTCACACTGCTTTGCTTTATCTTGGCCAGGTCGCAGTTGTAAATGAGAACTTGTTCTCAACTGGTCTACCTGGTTAAATAAAGGTGAAATTAAAAATACATTCAAAAAATGGACAAGGTAGCTGTTCTGGAAAGAGCCAAGAACTTGAGAGGAACGTATACTTCCTCATTGAGGACTATCCTGAAGCTGTGCACCAGAAGAGGAATGAACTTATCTTGGCCATGAAAGCTGCAAGAGAGCGTGGGGACTTTTACTGACATCCGCTATGACAGGCTCGTTGTCCACCCTCCCTTCCAAAACCCTGGAAGGGATGAGAGAGCAAAGCCTATGGGTTTGTAGCTTCAACCCCGCAGCACACACAGATTCACTTACACACACAGATTCACTTACACACACAGACTCACTTACACACACAGACTCACTTACACACACACACTCACTTACACACACACTCACTTACACACACACACTCACTTACACACACAGACTCACTTACACACACAGACTCACTTACACACACAGACTCACTTACACACACAGACTCACTTACACACACACTCACTTACACACACACACTCACTTACACACACACACTCACTTACACACACACACTCACTTACACACACAGATTCACTTACACACACAGATTCACTTACACACACAGATTCACTTACACACACAGACTCACTTACACACACAGACTCACTTACACACACACTCACTTACACACACACTCACTTACACACACACACTCACTTACACACACACTCACTTACACACACACACTCACTTACACACACAGATTCACTTACACACACAGACTCACTTACACACACACTCACTTACACACACACTCACTTACACACACACAGACTCACTTACACACACACAGACTCACTTACACACACAGACTCACTTACACACACAGACTCACTTACACACACAGATTCACTTACACACACAGACTGATTCATGGAATATTTATTTCTTGCAAAGAATAGAATAGGTCGACTTTTGTTCTATGGGAGATAGTAGATTGATATAGGCTAGTGCTTTTGCTGTTCGTTAGGCCTGCTCGTCTTGTTGGCTGACGAAAAGTAAATGTGGACAGTTCTTTCAATATCTTCAATATGCACCTGGGAACTGGATATGACAGAGAGCTGTGAGTGAGAGATGCTTCGGATTGTGTTGCACACTCAGGGAGAAGGGCACAACGCAGCACTGCAAACGGCATGGATTTTTTTAGGGTGCATTACGGCCACAAAGGGGATGCCACTGTGAAATTCGAGGCATTATCAAGTGCTTGTCAAATTGTGAATGAGAGACTTGGCGTGTGTACAGCTTGTGCAAAAACAAAGCCGAGCTCATGCCTTTCGAGAGTTTTTCAAATCATCATTAGTCTCATCATGCAGCCTTACAATGTATTAAAAGTCAAAAGATATAACCCAATGTTTGTAGAACAACTAAAGTTCCATTAATACATCTAAATGACGCATATAGGAGTACCTATTTCTTTGTTAACCGCTCAACACAGAATAGAGGCATGTGCGCATGTGCGCATTCCCTCAAATCGTTTTGGAGAAAGTATTTATTTTATTCAGCTTTGTTCAATTGTATTCTTCATACTATAAAATAATGCCACTTAATTATAAGCAAATCTTATCTGCTAAATTAAGTAGTGTAGCCCACAGCCATTTGGCATAGCCATATCAGGACCTAACATAAGGACAACTCCGAGCATGCTATTCTTTTCTTCTGAAATAGACTACATTTTCTTCATATCATGCTTCTTTAGACCTGTCTAAAATAAATAATGGATTTATTGTGAAGGGGGAGGCTATATATATATTTATATATATATTTATTGTGAAGGGGGGAGGCTATATTACATGGATTTATTAGACTTTTTAAAATGGTTTGTAGGCTACGTGTGGAAGCCAGGAGATGCTAAATGTGTTTGTTAATTAATGGTCAGTTACCGTGAGACCGGCAGTTATTTGCTTGACAATCACCGGCTGATGACATTTCGTGACCGTCCATGTATCGATCACATAAAGCGGCCTTTACTAGTTCTAACAGCAGACCTATCAGCTTGCTGCCAGCTCTTAGCAAACTGTTGGAAAACATGGTTTGACCAAATACAATGCTATTTCTCTATAAACAAATTAACAGACTTTCAGCATACTTATAGAGAAGGGCACTCAACATGTACTGCACTGACACAAATAACTGATTGTTTTATAAGAAGATTTGGGAGCGGTACTGTTAGATTTCAGTGCAGCCTTTGATAGTATTGCCCATAACCTGTTGCTGAGAGAACTTGTGTGTTATGGCTTTTCAACCTCTGCCATATCATGGATTCAGAGCCATCTATCTTATAGAATTCAAAGGGTTTTATTTAATGGGAGCTTCTCTGTCAAACATGTAAAGTGTGGTGTACCGCAGGGCAGCTCTCTAGGCTCTCTACTCTTTTTTGTTTGAACCCTACTGCCCGACATTAAAGATGGCACGACAAATATTTGATCTCTGACCTGAGGAACCCTGGTTCTAAATGGAGACTGTCTGCCTCCCAAATGTCACTCTATTCCCTTTAGTACGGTTCTTTTGACCATGGGCCTCCTGGTAAAAATAAGTGCACTATAAAGGGAATGGGGTGCCATTTGAGAGGCATCTTGTGTGTGTGTTGATTCGTCAAGGTAGTGATTCTAAACATGCCTGACGTGTGTGACATTCCAACAGAATGCCGCCAAGCAAGCTGCTGCTGCAGCCACCCAGACTATCGCTGCCTCCCAGAATGCAGCAGCCTCCAACAAGAACACTGCCGCACACCAGCAATTGGTACAGAGCTGCAAGGTACTGGGGATAAGTCTCTTAATGCCAGGGGACATCACCAGTTCCTTGCATTGAACACTTTGTATGCCACTTTGTATACTGTAGTTAAACAGCTATATAGGTGCTACAGCTATATAGAAACTGTGGTTGAATACTGTATGTGTGTTGACTGTTTATGTATGTGTGCGGCTCACTAGGCCATGGCAGACCACATTCCCCAGCTGGTCCAGGGAGTAAGGGGCAGCCAGGCCCAGCCTGAAGACCTCACTACCCAGCTAGCCCTCATCATCACCAGTCAGAACTTCCTACAGGTACTCCACCAGTGCCAGTCTGGCTCCTAATCTCTCCACATATTGAATGAAGGGATCTCAATATATTGTACAGTACTGATATACGTGTGTGTGTGTGTGTGTGTGTGTGTGTGTGTGTGTGTGTGTGTGTGTGTGTGTGCTTGAAAGCTTCTAAAGATATATTATTGATGATGATGTCTAATACTTGGATAAGGCTGGGTTTTGTAGTCATGGGATGAATTTGACATTTCTCTGTTTCCTGTTTCTCTCATGACAGCCTGGCAGTAAGATGGTGACATCAGCGAAGTCGTCTGTTCCCACGGTGATGGACCAGGCCGCTGCTATGCAGCTGGGTCAGTGTGCCAAGAACCTGGCCACCAGCCTGGCAGAGCTCAGAACCGCAGCACAGAAGGTACAAAACACACACACACTTAAGTCATACCTGTCGCTCACCTCTGTCACTTTGTGAGGATACCTATCCCATGTTAGGACTAGCCAGCTTCTGATAGACTAGGGCACTAAATACCAGCTCAGGTGGGTTAAACTGTCAGTCTAGAATGACTAATTCAATGGTCTGCTCTCTCCTTGTGCTCGTTAGGCCCACGAAGCCTGCGGCCCCATGGAGATCCACTCAGCTCTCACAGCCGTCCAGACTCTGAAGACTGAGCTCCAAGACGCCAAGATGGCTGCCATAGACATGCAGCTGAAACCACTACCTGGAGAATCGGTCAGGGAAATCTGATTAATTGAATTAATCAACGTCTCATTACTTCTAGTGATTACTCTTTCATCCATTGCTGATTCTGTTTTTCTGGGTGTCTGGTGTACTGTGTGCTGTTCTCTCTGCAGATGGAGAAGTGTTCTCAGGACCTGGGCAGCACCTCCAAGTCTGTGGGATCCTCCATGGCTCAGCTGCTCACCTGTGCTGCACAGGGCAATGAACACTACACAGGTACTGTACTACTGCCCTGGGGCTCCCATTCTAATTAGAGCAATACTGCTAAATAACAAACTCCATAGCACCACCAGGACGTGTCTATAATAGTATATTTCACTTTTGACTACAGATTTTACTGTTACTACTGAAAACTTCAATATATTTGATGCTTCAAGGTCAATAGTAGATTAGATTCAACCTTTTCTCTCTGGAAAGTAGCACAAAGACTAAAACAGAAGAAATCCTTCCCCTACTTCAATAGATGTGACATTCCTTCAGTAATCTTGTCTAGATTAATGGGGTAATGCAAGCTGATTCAATTTACTAGATTCCTCCCCAATGTGTTGTGTTGAAGCTGAAATGTTGCATTCCCTTGTTGAGGCAGTCATAGTTTAGACCTTATGAAACTAAACCAGAGGCTCTTGCTAACTGGTATAGCACACTGTCAACATGAGAGGGCTATGGATATCCGATGTAATAACATGCATTTATTGAGGCTTAATTCAATCTTCTGAATGTATTTGGATGTTTGGCACATCTGAATGCAAACAGTCCTTTTAATTTAATACATGTTTTATTTGTCACAAGCTTGGTAAACAATCGGTGTAGACTGACAGTGAAATGTTTACTTATGGGCCCTTCCCAACAATGCAGAGAAAGAAATGAGAACACAAGGAATAAATACACAATGAGTAACGATAACGTGGCATTATACACGGGTACCAGTACAGAGTCGAGGTACGAGTTGGTGCAAAGAGGGTCAATGCAGATAGTCTGGGTAGTTATTTGGTTAACTATTTAGTGGTCTAATGGCTTGGGAGTAGAATCTGTTCGGGGTCCTGTTGGTTCCAGACTTGGTGCATCGGTACTGCTTGCCGCGCGGCAGTGGAGAGGGAGCTTGCCGCGCGGCAGTGGAGAGGGAGCTTGCCGCGCGGCAGTGGAGAGGGAGCTTGCCGCGCGGCAGTGGAGAGGGAGCTTGCCGCGCGGCAGTGGAGAGGGAGCTTGCCGCGCGGCAGTGGAGAGGGAGCTTGCCGCGCGGCAGTGGAGAGCTACTTCTGTAATAACTCTTCTTTATTTGTAGCATTCCAACCCCTACTCACCATCTGTATATTTTCCTCCAGGGTTAGCAGCCAGAGAGACAGCCCAGGCCCTGAAGACTCTAGCCCAGGCAGCGCGGGGCGTGGCAGCCTCTACCACCAACCCTCAGGCAGCGGCGTCCATGTTGGATTCAGCCTGTGATGTTATGGAAGGTTCGGCCATGTTGATCCATGAGGCCAAGCAGGCCCTGGTCTCTCCCGGTGACTCAGAGAGCCAGCAGAGGCTAGCCCAGGTGAGTATTGGACTTCAGTACAATAACGTGCAGAGCCATATAGGGATGAAGCTACTCTATCTCTATAAAAGGCTTGAAGTCAGAAGTTTACATACACTTAGGCTGGAGTCATTAAAACTAGTTTTTCAACCACTCCACAAATTTCTTGTTAACAAACTGTAGTTTTGATAAGTCGGTTAGGACATCTACTTTGTGCATGACACAAGTAATTTTTCCAACAATTGTTTACAGACAGATTATTTAACTTATAATTCACAGTATCACAATTCCAGTGGGTCAGAAGTTTACATACACTAAGTTGACTGTGCCTTTAAACAGCTTGGAAAATTCCAGAAAACATTTTCATGGCTTTAGAAGCTTCTGATAGGCTAATTGATATTATTTGAGTCAATTGGGGGTGTACGTGTGGATGTATTTCAAGGTCTACCTTCAAACTCCGTGCCTCTTTGCTTGACATCATGGGAAAATCAAAAGAAATCAGTCAAGACCTCAGAAAAAAATTGTAGAAGTCTGGGTTCATCCTTGGGAGCAATAGTACACAAGTCTAAACACCATGGGACCACGCAGCCGTCATACCGCTCAGGAAGGAGATGCGTTCTGTCTTAGATGAACGTACTTTGGTGCGAAAAGTGCAAATAAATCCCAGAACAATAGCAAAGGACCTTGTTAAGATGCTGGAGGAAACAGGTACAAAAGTATCTATATCCACAGTAAAACGAGTCCTATATCGACATAACCTGAAGGGCCACTCAGCAAGGAAGAAGCCACTGCTCCAAAACCGCCATAAAAAAAGCCATACTATGGTCTGGAACTGCACATGGGGACAAAGATTGTACTTTTTGGAGAAATGTCCTCTGGTCTGATGAAACAAAAACAGAACTGTTTGGCCATGATGACCATTGTTATGTTTGGAGGATAAAGGGGAAGGCTTGCAAGCTGAAGAACACCATCCCAACCGTGAAGCACGGGGGTGGCAGCATGATGTTGTGGGGGTACTTTGCTGCAGGAGGGTCTGGTGCACTTCACAAAATAGATGGCATCATGAGGGAGGAAAAATGTTGATATATTGAAGCAACATCTCAAGACATCTGTCAGGAAGTTAAAGCTTGGTCGCAAATGGGTCTTCCAAATGGACAATGACAAGCATACTTCCAAAGTTGTGTCAAAATGGCTTAGGGGCAACAAAGTCAAGGTATTGGAGTGGCCATAACAAAGCCCTGACCTCAATCACATAGAACATTTGTGGACAAGGCGTGTGTGAGCAAGGAGGCCTACAAACCAGACTCAGTTACACCAGCTCTGTCAGGAGGAATGGGCCAAAATTCACACAACTTATTGTGGGAAGCTTGTGGAAGGCTATCCGAGCTGTTTGACCCAAGTTAAACAATTTAAAGGCTATGCTACCAAATACTAATTGAGTGTATGTAAACTTCTGACCCACTGGGAATGTGATGAAATAAATTCTCAGGGAAATCAAAAAAATTCTCTACTATTATTCTGACATTTCACATTCTTAAAATAAAGTGGTGATCCTAACTGACCTAAGACAGGAAATTTTTACTAGGATTAAATGTCAGGAATTGTAAAAACTGAGTTTAAATGTATTTGGCCAAAGTGTATGTAAACTTCAGACTTCAACTGTATATGGCTCTGCTAACATCCATATTTTCCATCTGTTCAGTATAATTGTCCTCTGTCTGAATGGAGTTGGCTGTGGTTGGTGCTCTTAGACAACCAAAGGGCTACTAGAGTTTTAATATCACCACTTTTATTCAGAAAGTCTTGGCTTGTGTTACACTGAAGGTCAAGTGAGAGGCAAATATTTTTATTGTAGAGCTTCCACAGATCACTTCTCACAACTTCAGTATCTGGTTGTGAATAATAAAATAAATAACTTTTCATAGACAAATAATAGTTCACATTTTATCAGCCCAGCTGAACAAAACACTGATCACCTGTCAAACACAGTGAGGTGTTCACCCTCCGCCTGCTGTAGCAGGAGATTCACAACGTTAAGCACACATCAATTATTAATGCCTGGTCCTCCTCATATAACCTTCCCACCAGATGAATAAATGATATATCTATAGATGCTACTGCAGATAAAGGGACAGACTGGACATTGTATTGTGGTGTTTGTTCTGGTCCTTTGCAAATGAGAGAGAAATAGGACCCATTGTACATGGTGTTGAAGATCCCTTTGGTTTTGAATGGAATCCAATGAAAGTCCTTGAATTCCTCTTTGGATGATGATCTCTTTCAAATCTTACCAAATAAGTCTTCAATTGTGTCTCTTATCTTTTCAGGTAGTCCTAGTTGTGCATTCAGTAATCCTTTCAGCAGCACAACTCCTGTTCTGTTGCTAGGCCCCACAGGGACACAGACATATTGGTTGGCATATGTTCTGTTGGAAACAGAATTGCAAATTAGGAACATCAATTACTCCGCTATGCTTCTTGGCTCATTAGCATTTTAAGATTGTGATTGCAGCTCAGCAACATCACTACTGTGGAAAACAACTCAGTTCACGCATGAATGATCACACTTGACACACACGCAGGCTCGCTCACAAACACACACATGCACACCTGTGCTCACACACACCTGTTCTCTCTGCTTCAGGTGGCCAAGGCTGTGTCCCACTCTCTGAATAACTGTGTCAACTGCCTGCCTGGCCAGAAGGATGTGGACATGGCCCTCAGGAGCATTGGAGAGGCCAGCAAGAAACTGCTGGGTGAAACGGTAAGTTCTACACTTCCTTAAGTAAAGGTTACTTTATTGAAAAAACATTCACGTCAAGCCACTGATTACTCCAGAGTTAATCACCTGTTTATTGATTTATAACTGCCGCTAGGTCAAACGTTTTTAAACCAAACTTACATTTATTGCACCACAACCTAATCACTGACTCGCTATGGCTGTCTTTGTTGTCTCTCTACGTTTTTCTGTCTCTTATCTTTCTCTCTCTGTAGCTCCCTCCATCCACCAGGTCGTTCCAGGAGGCCCAGAGCGAGCTGAACCAGACCGCAGCAGATCTGAACCAATCAGCAGGAGACGTGGTCCACGCCTCCCGCGGCTCCAGCACCCAGCTCGCAGACGCATCTGGGAAGTTCAGAGAAGACTTTGATGAGTTCTTGGACGCCGGCATTGAGATGGCTGGGCACACTCAGGTGCAGTCACAGTGGTCTGTCTGTGTGGTACTGAACCTGGAACGTGTTCGTTAGGGCACACCACACCACACCATCGCAATGGAAACCATAATGAACATTTCTTATTGACAAGTTCACATAGTGCCTCCCCGTTCCACGCAGTTTTGTTTTGTGCCTAATGAACTCAAACCAGGCACCATACTGGATTTGACTGTTTTAGTGTGACTCATTTATTTACATAAGCCTCTTCATCACCTTTTGGACATAAGAACCAACTGTTTAATTTATCAAAGCTGATATGATGGAAAATAGAGGAGGAGAAGTTGACCAATTGGCCTGAAAAGTCATAGCTTGGCCAACCATCAGTCTATCCATTTGTTGATTAACTTTCCTTATAGATACGGAATGTTTCATTGAATTGCCTCAAAGCGGCGGTCTGTTAAATTTAGTCTAAATAAGATGACAGTTGAAGGTCTTTTCCGGGCTGCCTTGCTGATAAGGAAGGAGGAAATCTTAGTGGCATGACACTGATTACCAAATCAGACCCAGGTGACTGCAGGAACTGCCAGCAGCAGAGTTGGAACCAGAGAGTCTACGTTTAGAACAGAGTTTGAGAGGAACAATATACATGTTAAGCATGGTGCAGCTAGAAAACAGCCCACGCACCATTCTCCTATTCATCTGACTGATGGATAGGAGAACCAGGGATAGTCAGTTGCACAGGACTCCCGACTGGTGCAGCAGTCTAAGGCACTGCATCTTAGTGCTAGAAGCGTCACTACAGACCCTGGTTCAATTCCATGCTGTATCACAACCGGCCGGGATTGGGAGTCCCATAGGGTGGCGCACAATTGGCCCTAGTTTGGCCATTGCAGGCCGTCATTGTAAATATAAATTTGTTCTTAACTGGCTTACCTAGTTAAATAAAGGTTACATTCAGCGTTGATTAGTACTATATAGCTGTGTCATCGCTCTGAGTGGATCAAGTTACCAGGCAGATTTGGGTTCATTTAGACTCTAAATGACTTGCAACATTTCATGCCCTTTCTGTATGACTTTTGTATATGATTGATTTACAACTAGTGTTTATGACTTGTAATAACTGGTGATTCTGCTGTGGATGTTGTAGAGGAAAGATGAGCAGATCCAGGTGATCGGTAACCTGAAGAACATCTCCATGGCTTCCAGCAAGCTGCTCCTGGCAGCCAAGTCTCTGTCTGTAGACCCTGGGGCAGCTAACGCCAAGAACCTTCTGGCTGCTGCTGCAAGGTACCTACCATACACTGCCCTCTATGTGGGCTCTCACAATACCACACCTGTTGATTGGTTATTTATTATGTCTTGTTGGATTTAGAACAGGAGACTTTCCACCCACAGTTAATTCCAGTTTTGCAATGTGTTACAATACGCTTATGCCAGGGCCAAAGCAATGGGAGGTTTCACTGTGCCGTAGGAAGGGACAAGGCTTTTGATGTGACACACATGCACTTCTCAATCTCACATCTCCAGTGTAGCTCCACTTCACAGCAGAAATGTCCTCCTAGGTGGTAGATGAAGTGTTGTCTCCCTTCAGGCTTGTGGAGGCTGTTAATTTCCTGTCTGGTAATTGGAAGGTTAAGAGGGAGGTGTGTGACTGAAATGTCTGACTGGCTCACTGAAGCCTGCTGGAATTCTGCTGAAAAAAAGAGATAGAGAGGGGGAGACCAGAGGAACCCAAAGCACGATATTAGATTTGGAACCAATGGAGCCTGGGACCTTGTGTTTGTGTAATGGAGCTGAACGCTGGTCTAAGTGCCTCTCATTTTGAACTTCTCTCGGTCTCTCTCAGGCTCTCTCTCTCTCGGTCTCTCTCAGGCTCTCTCTCTCTCGGTCTCTCTCAGGCTCTCGCTCTCTCTCTCTCTCTCAGGCTCTCTCTCTCTCGGGCTCTCTCACTCGGGCTCTCCCCTCTCTCACTCCTCTCCCTCCCATCCTGTGTTTCAGAGCAGTGACAGAGAGCATTAACCAGCTAATCACACTGGCCACACAGCAGGCCCCGGGACAGAAGGAGTGTGACAATGCCCTACGAGAGCTGGAGGTACCATCAACATCAATAGCTTACATCAATAACATTAGCTTTACTGATAACAGCTGCAGTCATAGTGGTGGTAGCAGGAGTGTTAGTTGGAGCAGTAATACTGTTAGTAAACGCAGTGTCATCTGTAGCAGCCGTTGTTGTTATGAGAGATTGGATACTGGCGTCATTAAAGTGGCTTATGTTAAATGTATAGATTATGGGAGTGCTCTAGGAGAATATTTTCATGTTGCTCATTTAAATTGTATCTATAATGGGTTCCTTTGGTTTTAGTTAAATTAGCAAGTTCCCTTGTAGATGTTAAGAGATGTTTTGCCTCTCCCCTCAGGCTGTGAAAGGAATGTTAGCCAACCCCAACGAGCCAGTCAGCAACCTCTCCTACTTCCACTGCATCGAGAGCGTCATGGAGAACTCCAAGGTAGGGAGGGCCATGACCCTGAGCGCTGCTGAAAGAGCAAGCATAACCACAACCTCCAGACAGATGGAAACGAGTAGAGATGGAGAGATGGGAGGGAGAGCAGAGAGAGAGCGGTGACCTGCCTGGCGGAGGAATGCTACAGCTCTTTTCCTCTGTTCCCCCTCTTCTTTCAGGTCCTGGGAGAGTCCATGGCTGGCATTTCTCACAACTGTAAAACCGGGGATGTGCCAGCGTTTGGGGGCTGTGTGGGACTGGCCTCCAAGGCCCTGTGTGGGCTCACTGAGGCTGCAGGACAGGTTAGGACATGCTACGAAGTACCTGCTCTGGACCTACCAGACATACTGTGTGTCATACTGTGTGAATATGTGAGCACCCTGTGTGTGCTCTGCTTGAGCTAGGGAGTGTTGTGCTAGTGTAGAAAGAGAGTAGTGTGGACTTCTGTTTTTCCACCACTGACCATTTCTGGGTTTCCCCTTACTACATCAATATACCACACATGAGTAAAGCTCTGTCCATCTGTGTGTCGACCAGATGCTGTGTTCAGTAAAAAGCTGCTATTTAAGCTGCTAACATTGTAGCCTACCTGTTTTCTGCTACTATGAGAGCCACGTCTGGTTCTACAGTATGTTGAAGTCTCTCCTCCTGTCCTCTCTCCTCAGGCCTCCTACCTGGTGGGCGTGTCTGACCCCAACAGTCAGGCAGGGCATCAGGGGTTGGTCGACGCCATCCAGTTTGCACGAGCCAATCAGGCGATCCAGATGGCCTGTCAGAACCTGGTGGATCCGGACAGCAGCCCCTCACAGGTCAGTTGGGACATAATAACACAGGTTTGTTTGGTTTTATTTGTTTACTAAAAAGTCACCTTGGGTTGATTTGAAGAGCCCTCACAGTTTAACAGGACTTTGGGTCTTTGAAAAAACACTATCTAAAGCCTACTATCATTGCACCTTACAGGAACTTTATTTGATTGGATTTATAAATCACTCAAAGTGCTTTATAACACAAAGGGGGAAACTCCACCTCATCTTTATGGATTATGAATATAACCTATACAGTTGCTAATAACTAATACATATGTTGTTTGAACAATAACTAATAGATGCACTTTTCTAAGTTTAACTTAGGAAGTGAAGAGACTCGTAGTCTTAACAGATACAGTTGAAGTCAGAAGTTTACATACACCTTAGCCAAATACATTTAAACTCAGTTTTTCACAATTCCTGACATTTAATCCTCATAAAACTTCCCTGTCTTAGGTCAGTTAGGATCACCACTTTATTTTAAGAATGTGAAATGTCAGAATAATAGTAGAGAATTTATTTATTTCAGCTTTTATTTCTTTCATCACATTCCCAGTGGGTCAGAAGTTTACATACACTCAATTAGTATTTGGTAGCATTGCCTTTCAATTGTTTAACTTGGGTCAAAAAAGTTTGGATAGCCTTCCACAAGCTTCCCACAATAAGTTGTGTGAATTTTGGCCCATACCTCCTGACAGAGCTGGTGTAACTGAGTCAGGTTTATAGGACTCCTTGCTCACACACGCTTTTTTAGTTCTGTCCACAAATGTTCTATGTGATTGAGGCAGGGCTTTGTGATGGCCACTCCAATACCTTGACTTTGTTGTCCTTAAGCCATTTTGCCACAACTTTGGGGTCATCGTCCATTTAGAAGACCCATTTGCAACCAAGCTTTAACTTCCTGACAGATGTCTTGAGATGTTGCTTCAATATATCCACAATTTTCCTCCCTCGTGATGCCATCTATTTTGTGAAGTACACAGGTCCCTCCTGCAACAAAGCGCCCACACAACATGATTCTGCCACCCTCGTGCTTCACGGTTGGGACGGTGTTCTTCGGCTTGCAAGCCACCCCCTTTTTCCTCCAAACATAATGATGGTCATTATGGCCAAACAGTTCTATTTTTGTTTCATCAGACCAGAGGACATTTCTGTTTATGAGCCATCAGGTGTTCCCTCTGTCATGTTTATCTCTTGTCATCTACTTTAGAAAAATCCCGAGCTGCTGATTTGTTTGTTATCCTTCATCTGACGTGTTATGGTTCATCTGTCTAGACATCCGGGTCGCCTCCCACCACGTACCAATGTTCCCATTTAGGGTATGGCTTTCTGAGACTGTTATGGTGGGTGTTTTCAGGTGCTATCGTCTGCCACCATCGTAGCAAAGCACACATCAGCTCTTTGCAACGCCTGTCGCCTGGCCTCCTCCAAGACAGCCAACCCCACAGCCAAGAGACACTTTGTCCAGTCTGCCAAGGAGGTGGCCAACAGCACAGCCAACCTGGTCAAAACTATAAAGGTAAGACTGCCGACTCCAATGAGGTTTTTTTACTGACAGACTGGCCCATTACGTGTATATTGACCTGTGTTTCTCCATTTCTTTCCCTCCAGGCTCTGGATGGTGATTTCTCTCAGGAGAATAGGAACACGTGTCTGGTGGCCACAGCTCCTCTCATAGAGGCTGTTGAGAACCTCACAGCGTTTGCGTCTAATCCAGAGTTTGCCAGCATCCCTGCTCAGATCAGCAATGAGGTATGACTACACACTTCTGGCCATTTCTAAACATGGTGCTCCGTTCAACTTGTGTGCAAGTTTAAACTTTATTTAGAACTCTGAGACCAACTGCAATGACATTGTGGGTGTAGAAAACGTTTACGTTAAACAGTTGATTTTTCATGGTTGTCATGGAGATGCTCATCTTTCGTTTGTTTATGTGCAGGGCTCTGCCGCTCAGGAGCCCATCCTCCAATCAGCTCGCTCTATGCTGGACAGCTCCACCCACCTGCTGAAGACTGCACGTTCACTGGTTATTAACCCCAAAGACCCACCCACCTGGTCGGTCCTGGCTGGCCACTCTCGGACTGTGTCCGACTCCATCAAAGGTCTCATCACGGCCATCAGGTTAGCACAGTGACAGCACTGCACCTCTTACTGGCCTGGACATGGACAACTGTTATAACTCATTAAGTTGTGATAAGCAGTTATAATAACCTTCAGAGATTGGACAAGACCATAATGTTCATCCTTGATCTCGGATTGGCTGATTTGGCTCAAGGCTGTTGATCGGCTTACTCATGGTTTGTTAGAATTCACCAGATCTCTCTGATCCTGTTGGATGCCTGCTAGCTGACATAGATAAACATGCTCTTTATATTTATTTCATCCTCTTTCCCTCTCTTTCTCTCTCTCCGCCTCTCAGGGACAAGGCTCCAGGCCAGAGGGAGTGTGACTACTCCATAGATAACATCAACAGATGTATCCGGAACATTGAGCAGGCCTCGCTAGCCGCAGTCAGCCAGAACCTGGCCAGCAGGGATGACATCTCACTGGAGGTAATGATCGTTAATGAGACACTACACGCTCTGCTGACCCACAGGCAACCCCTCCCTCTCTCATTCTTTCTCTATCCATCCTTCTCTCCCTTTATCCATCTCTCTCAATCTCTCTGTCCGTTAGTGGGCTACAGATCTTTGATCAGGTCTACTGCTAATTGAGACCAACTGCCATTCGAATGAAGTTAAAAGCAGTTTGGACAGGGAGCGTTAGAATTGCCACAGAACCACAACATGCCTTGCATAATGACCAATGTTGAAATGATTTTACTCTGATCAATCCCATCAGGCCTTGCAAGAGCAGCTGACGTCCACAGTACAAGAGATTGGATACCTAATCGACCCAATATCTACAGCCGCCAGAGGGGAAGCTGCCCAACTAGGACACAAGGTAACTAGTTGCAGCATCATCACTGTTACCAATACTAGGTCTATATCACCTGTCAGGGGCAGTCAATAGCTGCGTTCCGGGTTTTTATTTGTATTTATGATGATCTGGAACGCAACAATAATCAGTCTGACACATTTAACCTCTGACCCTTGACCCCTTTCCATCCCAGGTGACCCAGCTGGCGGGCTACTTTGAGCCTCTGATCAGGGCGTCGGTGGGCGTGGCGTCCAAGCTGCAGGACCACCAGCAGCAGATGACCTTCCTGGACCAGACTAAGACCCTGGCAGAGTCCGCCCTGCAGATGATCTACGCAGCCAAGGAGGGAGGAGGAAACCCCAAGGTATGGAACAATATGGGCGATAGGGCCAAAATATCATTTCACAATATTTTTCTCATTTATGTCAGTATTTGACGGTATTTTGAAGTATCTGAATAATACAAGTTCTAAACCTGTTTTATGGGTAGTGCATGCCCCTGGGATGGCAAAAATGAATTATAAGTGTTTTTAATGGGCTTTTTCCATAATATTTGTTTTATACTCAACTAGGACAAAACTGACCGTGAAGTAATCCAACTTTCATTCCTACTTTACATGTATTTAGCTCTGTATCAGCATATCGTCATAGACCGTATTGTAAAAATCCATACGGGTATGTGGATCCATACCTTGAAATAGGATGTATGGCCCAACCCTACCCCAGGGGGAACCCTCACAGTTTAACAGGACTTTGGGTCTTTGAAAAAACACTATCTAAAGCCTACTATCATTGCACCTTACAGGAACTTTACTTAAAAAAGTTCTTTATAACACAAAGGGGGAAACTCCACCTCATCTTTATGGATTATGAATATAACCTATACAGTTGCTAATAACTAATACATATGTTGTTTGAACAATAACTAATAGATGCACTTTTCTAAGTTTAACTTAGGAAGTGAAGAGACTCGTAGTCTTAACAGATACAGTTGAAGTCAGAAGTTTACATACACCTTAGCCAAATACATTTAAACTCAGTTTTTCACAATTCCTGACATTTAATCCTCATAAAACTTCCCTGTCTTAGGTCAGTTAGGATCAGCACTTTATTTTAAGAATGTGAAATGTCAGAATAATAGTAGAGAATTTATTGAAGCTTTTATTTATTTCATCACATTCCCAGTGGGTGAGAAGTTTACATACTAATTGAGTGTATTTGGTAGCATTGCCTTCAAATTGTTTAACTTGGGTCAAAAAAGTTTGGATAGCCTTCCACAAGCTTCCCACAATAAGTTGTGTGAATTTTGGCCCATTCCTCCTGACAGAGCTGGTGTAACTGAGTCAGGTTTATAGGCCTCCTTGCTCACACATGCTTTTTCAGTTCTGTCCACAAATGTTCTATGTGATTGAGGCAGGGCTTTGTGATGGCCACTCCAATACCTTGACTTTGTTGTCCTTAATCCATTTTGCCACAACTTTGGAAGTATCTTTGGGGTCATCGTCCATTTGGAAGACCCATTTGCAACCAAGCTTCAACTTCCTGACTGACGTCTTGAGATGTTGCTTCAATATATCCACCTAATTTTCCTACCTCATGATGCCATTTATTTTGTGAAGTACACCAGTCCCTCCTGCAGCAAAGCACCCCCACAACATGGTTCTGCCACCCTCGTGCTTCACGGTTGGGATGGTGTTCTTCAGCTTGCAAGCCACCCCCTTTTTCCTCCAAACATAATGATGGTCATTATGGCCAAACAGTTCTATTTTTGTTTCATCAGACCAGAGGACATTTCTCCAAAAAGTACGATCTTTGTCCCCATGTGCAGTTGCGAACCGTAGTCTGACTTTTTTATGGCAGTTTTGGAGCAGTGGCTTCTTCCTTGCTGAGCGGCCTTTCAGGTTATGTCGATATAGGACTCGTTTTACTGTGGATATAGATACTTTGTACTCCAGCATCTTCACAAGGTCCTTTGCTGTTCTGCTATTGATTTGCACTTTTCACACCAAAGTACGTTCATCTCTAGGAGACAGAACGCATCTCCTTCCAGTGTGGTCCCATGGTGTTTATACTTGCGTACTATTGTTTGTACAGATGAACGTGGTACCTTCAGGCGTTTGGAAATTGCTCCCAAGGATGAACCAGACTTGTAGAGGTCTACAATTTTTTCCTGAGGTCTTGGTTGATTTCTTTAGATTTTCCCATGATGTCAAACAAAGAGGCACTGAGTTTGAAGGTAGGCCTTGAAATACATCCACAGGTACACCTCCAATTGACTCAAATAATGTCAATTAGCCTATCAGAAGCTTCTAAAGCAATGACATAATTTTCTGGATTCTTCCATGCTGTTTAAAGACACAATCAACATAGTGTATGTAAACTTCTGACCCACTGGAATTGTGATACAGTGAATTATAAGTGAAATAATCTGTCTGTAAACAATTGTTGGAAAAATGACTTGTCCTAACCGACTTGTCAAAACTACAGTTTGTTAACAAGAAATTTGTGGAGTGGTTGAAAAAGAAGTTTGAATTACTCCAACATAAGTGGACGTAAACTTCAGACTTCAACTGTATGTATCTCTGTCTGTATGAAGGCGTCCCATACCCATGATGCCATAGCTGAGGCTGCTCAGCTGATGAGGGAGGCGGTGGATGACATCATGGTGACCCTGAACGAGGCCGCCAGCGAAGGGGGTATGGTGGGCGCCATGGTGGACTCCATTGCTGAGGCCATGGGCAGGGTGAGTGGGTGTGACGGGGGCAGGATGAGTGGGGTGTGGGGAGCATGGTGGATTCCATTGAGGCCATGGGCAGGCTGAGTGGGGGTGACGGGGGCAGGATGAGTGGGGTGTGGGGACATGGTGGATTCCATTGAGGCCATGGGTAGGCTGAGTGGGGGTGACGGGGGCAGGATGAGTGGGGTGTGGGGACATGGTGGATTCCATTGAGGCCATGGGCAGGCTGAGTGGGGGTGACGGGATGAGTGGGGTATGGTGGGCGTCATGGTGGACTCCAATGCTGAGGCCATGGGCAGGCTGAGTGGGTGTGACGGGGGGCAGGATGAGTGGGGTGTGGAGGGCACGGTGGATTCCATTGAGGCCATGGGCAGGGTGAGTGGGGGTGACGGGGGGCAGGATGAGTGGGGTATGGTGGGCGCAATGGTGGACTCCATTGCTGAGGCCATGGGCAGGGTGAGTGGGGGTGACGGGGGGCAGGATGAGTGGGTGTGACGGGGGGCAGGATGAGTGGGGTGTGGGGACATGGTGGATTCCATTGAGGCCATGGGCAGGCTGAGTGGGGGTGACGGGGGCAGGATGAGTGGGGTGTGGGGACATGGTGGATTCCATTGAGGCCATGGGTAGGCTGAGTGGGGGTGACGGGGGGCAGGATGAGTGGGGTGTGGGGACATGGTGGATTCCATTGAGGCCATGGGCAGGCTGAGTGGGGGTGACGGGGGGCAGGATGAGTGGGGTATGGTGGGCGCCATGGTGGACTCCAATGCTGAGGCCATGGGCAGGCTGAGTGGGTGTGACGGGGGGCAGGATGAGTGGGGTGTGGAGGGCACAGTGGATTCCATTGAGGCCATGGGCAGGGTGAGTGGGGGTGACGGGGGGCAGGATGAGTGGGGTATGGTGGGCGCAATGGTGGACTCCATTGCTGAGGCCATGGGCAGGGTGAGTGGGGGTGACGGGGGGCAGGATGAGTGGGTGTGACGGGGGGCAGGATGAGTGGGGTGTGGGGACATGGTGGATTCCATTGAGGCCATGGGCAGGCTGAGTGGGGGTGATGGGGGGCAGGATGAGTGGGGTGTGGGGAGCATGGTGGATTCCATTGAGGCCATGGACAGGTTTAGTGGGGGTGACGGGGGCAGGATGAGTGGGGTATGGTGGGCGCCATGGTGGACTCCAATGCTGAGGCCATGGGCAGGCTGAGTGGGGGTGACGGGGGCAGGATGAGTGGGGTGTGGGGACACGGTGGATTCCATTGAGGCCATGGGCAGGTTTAGTGGGGGTGACGGGGGGCAGGATTAGTGGGGTGTGGAGGGCACGGTGGATTCCATTGAGGCCATGGGCTTAAGGGTTGTATGTTTGGTTGAATAAGGTTTGGTTTTTAGTTAGAATAAGGTTTTGTATGTTTGGTTGAATAAGGTTTGGTTTTTAGTTAGAATAAGGTTTTGTATGTTTGGTTGAATAAGGTTTGGTTTTTAGTTAGAATAAGGTTTTGTATGTTTGGTTGATTTTTGTTTTTTGGGGGGGTTAGAATGTTATTTATTTTTTCACGTTTGAATGAGGGTTTATTTCTGGTGGAGTAAGGGTTTTCTATGTTTGTTTCCTCTCAGCTGGACGAGGGGACCTCTCCTGAACCAGAAGGATCGTTTGTAGACTACCAGACTACCATGGTGAAATACTCCAAGGCCATTGCGGTCACCGCCCAGGAAATGGTAAATTACATTCAGATGGAAATACCTATTTATTTTTGTTTAACAATTTATCTCTAGAGCGATCAATCAATATAATTCTATTTATAAAGCCCTCTTTACGACAACATTTGTCACAAAGTGCTTTGAGGTAACATAGCCAACATTCGTTGAAAGAATTATCCAAACGTCTTATTTCAGGACTCAACCCCTTTTTCTTCCTGTGGACCACAAGTCATCCACAAACGTCCTCCAGCAGGCTCTGTGTTGTATAGTTTTCTCTATTCCTTTCAAGGATTCAGGAAGTCTGGTGTTAATGTTGACTGGTCTCTCTGTCCTCTAGATGACCAAGTCTGTGACGTGTCCAGAGGAGCTGGGGGGTCTGGCCTCTCGGGTGACCACAGACTACAGCCAGCTGGCCCTGCAGGGACGTCTGGCCGCGCACACTGCAGAACCCCAGGAGGTATCCAAACACTACAGTCAATCCCATCCATCTATCCACCCATCTCTATTGTACCAATTTGACTACTATGTCACTCTAATCTGCTTTCTACTCAACAAACCTGGTACCAGATAACCTGGATTCAAATGTACAACCAGAGAGATTAATTCAATCTTTATTTTGTCACCTTATTAGGTTAGTATTAAGTTATGTCTTGGGTTGATTGGTGTCTTCTATGCTGGTTCTGTCTCCCTCCAGATTGGTTTCCAGATCAAGGCTGGTGTCCAGGAGCTGGGTCACGGATGTATCTTCCTGGTGCAGAAGGCTGGAGCGCTGCAGATCACCCCCTCAGACAGTTACACCAAGAGAGAGCTCATAGAGTGTGCCCGCACCGTCACAGAGAAGGTACTGTACTGTAGGAGAGGTCTTCCATCCCAATAAGGCACATATGTCAGAGTCAAGGCCCGCGGGCCACATCCGGCCCGCAAGAAGGTTTTTTACGGCCCCTGGGATGATCTTGATTTATTATTAGAACCGGCCCGCAGCAAGCCGGCAGCCCGCAGATCTTTTACACGCACCAATACTACATTTCCCACAATGCAAAGGTGACGCACCGAGCAGTAGGCTGCTTCATTTCAATATTTATTGGCACAGCAGTCGTCAGCATCACAGTAAAATTAACTTTCAGATACCCATCAAAAATGGCAAAACGGAAGGTGGATACTGAGAACCGGGGGTTTCAAACAAGGTGGGAGTCGGAGTATATGTTCACGAAGGTAGCTGGAAAACCTGTGTGTCTTCTGTGTGGAGAAAGTGTGGCGGTACTGAAAGAGTATAATCTGAGACGACATTATGAAACGAAACACGCGGACAAAAACAAGAATATGGACATGGAACAAAGGCTACAAAAGGCAGAGGAATTAAAACGAGGCCTCAAATCTCGACAGGCTCTGTTCAAAAAAGCCAAATCACAAGGCCAGGCTGCTGTCAAGGCCAGTTTTATTTTGGCAGAAGAGATCGCTAAATCAGCCCGGCCATTTACGGAGGGGGATTTCATCAAAAACTGCATGATTAAAGTTTGTGACGAAGTTTGCCCAGAAAAAGGCAACTCTTTTTAAATGTGAGTCTGAGCAGAAACACCATTGCCGAGAGAGTAGACCAGTTGTCCATCAATCTAAAAGAGCAGCTTGTGAAAAAGGGAAAAGATTTTATTGCATATTCCTTGGCTGTGGATGAGAGCACCGACATTTCTGACATTGCCCAGTTGTCAATTTTCATCCGCGGAGTGGACTCCAACCTAAGCGTGACAGAGGAGTTTTTGGCTTTACGTCCTATGCATGGCACAACTACGGGGCATGATTTGTATGAAGAGGTGTCAAGATGTGTAAATGAGATGGAGCTGCCTTGGGAAAAACTCGTGGGTTTGACAACCGACGGAGCACCTGCGATGTGTGGACACAGGAGCGGACTGGTGGCGAAGATACGGGAAAAGATGCAAGAGGAAAACGCGACAGGTGAGCTGACAGCTTATCATTGTATCATACACCAGGAAGCGTTGTGCGGTAAAGCCTTGAAAATGGAGCATGTAATGAGCATCATCACGCGCACAGTTAACTTTATCAGAGCCAAAGGTTTGAATCACCGCCAGTTCAAGGCATTTCTGACGGAGTTAGAAACGGAGCATGGTGATTTGCCTTATCACACAGAGGTGCGATGGCTAAGCCAGGGAAAGGTGCTTCAAAGATGTTTCGAGCTTCGTGAGGAGATTTGTCTGTTCTTGGACAGCAAAGGGAAAGACACAACACAACTCCGAGACTAAATGTTTCTGTGTGAAATGGCTTTTCTGTGTGACATTACGAGTCATCTGAATGCAATAAACTTGCAGCTGCAGGGTCGGGATCGTGTCATCTCTGATATGTACAGTACAGTGAAGGCATTTAAAACCAAACTGACTCTGTGGGAGACGCAGATGCGGAAAGAAAATTTGAGCCACTTTCCCAGCTGCCAGACCATGAAAGAGAAGCTCTCTACCAGTGCGTTCCCGAGCACACAGTTGGCTGATAAAATAGGTATGCTTGCCGCTGACTTTCGACGCCGATTTGCTGACTTTGAAGCACAAAAAGCAGGTTGGAACTGCTCGGTAACCCATTTGCTGTTGACGTGGAAAGCTCACCACCAAACCTCCAAATGGAGTTGATTGACCTCCAATGCAATGATGCACTGAGGGCAAAATATGCGGCAGTGGGTGCTGCGGAGTTCGCCCGTTTCCTCCCCGGCACAATGCCCCAGCTGCGCATCCAGGCTGCTCAAACGTTGTCTATGTTTGGCAGCACATACCTGTGTGAACAACTGTTTTCTTTGATGAACCTGAACAAAACATCACACAGAAGTCGACTTACTGCTGAACACCTCCACTCAATTCTGAGGATTTCTTCAGCTCAGAGCCTTACCCCGAACATTGATGAACTTGTGGAAAAGATGGGACACCACCAAGTATCACCCTCAACCTCAAACAAGTGAACATTACTGTGCAATCACATATTTAGAGTTTTTACTCAGTTCAAGTTTAAAAGTTAAAATTTAATATTTGTTTTCACTGCATGTTACTTCTCCTTAAACAAAGTGTTGTTTTTGATTAATAGATTTTTGCACTTTATTTTTTTGTATTTCAATCCAATTATATTTTAAAAATATTTCAGTTGAGTGGATGATAGAAAATTGCTATTATTGTTTTTTCTTTGAAGTAAATTTAGCCCACTTTTGCTAAAATAGAAAATATAGTCTACTGATGGTGCCTTGAATACCGGTTTCTTTCATTTAATGTTCATGTTATGGGGATATTTATATAAAGGAAATTTGTCTTTTGTGTCTGTTGAAAATTAAAGATTACTGACAGAGCCATAAGAAAATATTGCTTTATTTATCTGATCATATTGTAATATATTTGTTAGGTTTTCAGTAGGTTCAATTAGGTTCACTAGACTATATGCGTCATTTAAAAATTTTTCAATGAACATTCGAACAGTCCGGCCCTCGTCTTGTAGCTGATTTTTTTATTTGGCCCTCCGTCCATTTGACTTTGACACCCCTGCAATAAGGGGTCACATACCTGGTTTACCATACACCTTCCTTTTCAACTCCCATCAATTCAATAAGTCAATTGGAATGTGAGTTATGAAAATAAAAATTGTCTATGAAAATAAATAAGATTTTTGTTTGTTGAATTGAATGTTGATTCATCTCTTGAATTGAAATAGAAATGTAACCTGAAAACTACGACATAATATCTTGGCCTGCCTACAGGGTCCCCATTGCAACTTTAAAGGAACGTCTAGTAGTACTTTAGGAACTTGTGTGACACCATTCCAGTTGACTTTAAGGCCTCCGGTAGAGCCAGGGTCTCCAGTCAATCCTGTTTAATGATACATGATAAGTATTCCACTGGCACTAAATGAATACAGTGAAACATGTCAAACAAAGAGCAGTGTAAAGGTACATACGCCAATAATCTGCTTTGACGTATTCTGTGTTTCTGCTGTTATCACAGATCATCCTCCTAGGAAGGAATGCTTTATGCTTTTCCAAGGACATTGCTAAAGTCTTTGTGTGAATGTGGAAGAATTTATTTTGCTCTGCTTTAAATTTCCATGTAGGGAAATGGATAGATATTATTGTCTCTGTCGCTCTCTCTCTCTTTCTCTCTCGGTCTGTCTGTCGGTCTCTCTCTCTCTCTTTCACTCTCTCTTGTCTGTCTCTCTCTCACTCTCTCTCGTCTGTCGCTCTCTCTCTCTGTCACTCCCTCTCTGTCTGCCGCTCTCTCTCTGTCTGTCGCTCTCTCTCTGTCTGTCTGTCGCTCTCTCTCTGTCACTCCCTCTCTGTCTGCCGCTCTCTCTCTGTCTGTCGTCTCTCTCTCTCTGTCTGTCTGTCGCTCTCTCTCTGTCTGTCTGTCGCTCTCTCTCTCTCTGTCTGTCTGTCGCTCTCTCTCTCTCTGTCTGTCTGTCGCTCTCTGTCTGTCTGTCTGTCGCTCTCTCTCTCTGTCTGTCTGTCCCTCTCTCTCTGTCTCGCTCTCTCTGTCTGTCGCTCTCTCTCTGTCTGTCTGTCGCTCTCTCTCTCTGTCACTCCCTCTCTGTCTGCCGCTCTCTCTCTGTCTGTCGCTCTCTCTCTGTCTGTCTGTCGCTCTCTCTCTGTCTGTCTGTCGCTCTCTCTCTCTCTGTCTGTCTGTCGCTCTCTCTCTCTCTGTCTGTCTGTCGCTCTCTCTCTCTCTGTCTGTCTGTCGCTCTCTGTCTGTCTGTCTGTCGCTCTCTCTGTCTGTCGCTCTCTCTGTCTGTCGCTCTGTCTGTCGCTCTCTGTCTGTCGCTCTGTCTGTCGCGCTCTCTCTCTCTCTCTCTGTCTCTGTCGCTTTCTCTCTCTGTCTCTCTGTCACTCTCTCTCTCTCTCTCTGTCTGTCGCTCTCTCTCTGTCGCTCTCTCTCTCTCTGTCTGTCGCTCTCTCTCTCTGTCTGTCGCTCTCTCTCTCTGTCTGTCGCTCTCTGTCTGTCGCTCTCTCTCTCTCTCTCTCTCTCTCTCTCTCTCTCTCTCTCTCTCTCTCTCTCTCTCTGTCGCTCTCTCTCTCTCTGTCTGTCTCTCTCTGTCTGTCTGTCTGTCGCTCTCTCTCTCTCTGTCTGTCTGTCGCTCTCTCTCTCTCTGTCTGTCTGTCGCTCTCTCTCTCTCTGTCTGTCTGTCGCTCTCTCTCTCTCTGTCTGTCTGTCGCTCTCTCTCTCTCTGTCTGTCTGTCGCTCTCTCTCTCTCTGTCTGTCTGTCGCTCTCTCTCTCTCTGTCTGTCTGTCGCTCTCTCTCTCTGTCTGTCTGTCGCTCTCTCTCTCTGTCTGTCGCTCTCTCTCTCTCTCTGTCTGTCGCTCTCTCTCTGTCTGTCGCTCTCTCTCTGTCTGTCGCTCTCGCTCACCCTCTGTCGCTTGCTCGCTCGCTCTCGGTCACTCGCTCACCCTCTGTTGGTCGCTCGCTCGCTCTCTTTCGAGAAACCACCACCTTCTACAACACGAGTCCTGTAGCAATCACACACCAACAAGAGAAACACCCCAACAGCCACACCAACTCAGTGTGTGTTGTCTCTGTGTGTGTCTCTCTGGATTAATCAAACTGAGCAGTTTGACTGTCTGTCTCCCCAGGTGTCGATGGTGCTGTCGGCCCTACAGGCTGGTAATAAGGGCACTCAGGCCTGCATCACAGCTGCCAGTGCTGTCTCTGGCATCATCGCTGAACTGGACACCACCATCATGTTCGCCTCCGCTGGCACACTCAACGCAGAGAATGACGAGTCCTTCGCTGACCACAGGTGTGTGTACAAACAAAAATGTGAATAACTGGGGACATTTTGTTAGTCCCCATGAGGTCAAATGCTATTTCTAGGGGGTTTAGAGTTGAGGTTAGAATTAGTGTTAGGGTTAGAATTACATTAAGGATTAGGAGCTAGGTTTAGGAAAAGGAGCTAGGGTTAGGTTTAGCGTTAGGAGCTAGGGTTAGGTTAGGAGCTAGGGTTAGGTTTAGGATTAGGAGCTAGGGTTAGGTTTAGGGTTAGGAGCTAGGGTTAGTGCTCGGGTTAGTTTTAAGGTTAAGGTTAGGTTTTTGGATTCGGGTAAGACGAACCATCAAACAGGCAACGCGTCAATACATAACTAAGATGATGATTACCAGGACTTGTACTCAAAACATGTGTGGACCAACTGGCAAGTGTCTTCACTGACATTTTCAACCTCTCCCTGACCGAGTCTGTAATACCTACATGTTTCAAACAGACCACCATAGTCCCTGTGCCCAAGATAGCGAAGGTTACCTGCCTAAATGATTACCGCCCCGTGGCACTCACGTTGGGAGGCATGAAGTGATCGTGGACTTCAGGAAACAGCAGAGGGAGCACCCCCCTATCCACATCGATGGAACAGTAGTGGAGAGGGTCGGAAGTTTTAAGTTCCTCGGCGTACACATCACAGACAAACTGAATTGGTCCACCCACACAGACAGCGTGGTGAAGAAGGCGCAGCAGCGCCTCTTCAACCTCAGGAGGCTGAAGAAATACGGCTTGTCACCACAAGCACTCACAAACCTTTACAGATGCACAATCGAGAGCATCCTGTCGGGCTGTATCACCGCCTGGTACGGCAATTGCTCCGCCCACAACCGTAAGGCTCTCCAGAGGGTAGTGAGGTCTGCACAACGCATCACCAGGGCAAACTACCTGCCCTCCAGGACACCTACACCACCCGATGTCACAGGAAGGCCACAAAGATCATCAAGGACAACAACCACCCGAGCCACTGCCTGTTCACCCCGCTATCATCCAGAAGGCGAGGTCAGTACAGGTGCATCAAAGTTGGGACCAGGGATCCTGTACTCCCTGTTCACCCACGACTGCATGGTCAAGCATGACTCCAACACCATCATTACACTTGCTGATGACACAACAGTGGTACGCCTGATCACCCACAACAATGAGACGGCCTATAGGAAGGAGGTCAGACACCTGACAGTGTGGTGCCAGGACAACAACCTCTCAATGTGAGCAAGACAAAGGAGCTGACCGTGGACTATAGGAAAAGGAGGGCCGAACAGGCTCCATTAACATCAACAGGGCTGTAGTGGAGCAGGTTGAGCGTTTCAAGTTCCTTGGTGTCCACATCACCAACAAACTATCATAGTCCAAACACACCAAGACAGTTGTGAAGAGGGCAAGACAACACATTTTCCCCCTCAGGAGACTGTAAAGATTTGGCATTGGTCCCCAGATCCTCAGATTTCTACAGCTGCATCCTGACCAGTTGCATCACTGTATGGCAACTGCTCGGGATCTGACCGGAAGGTCCTACAGAGGGTAGTTCGTATGGCCCAGTACATCTATGTGGATAAGCTTCCTGACATCAGGACCTATATACTAGGTGGTGTCGGAGGAAGGCCCAAAGAATTGTCAGACTCCAGGCAACCAAGTAATGAACTGTTCTCTCTGCTACCGCACGGCAAGTGGTACCGGTTATCCAAGTCTAGGACCAAAAAGCTCCTTAACAACTTCTACCCATAAGCCATAAGACAGCTGAACAACTAAACTAATCAAATGGCCACCCAGACTATTTACATTGAGTAGGGGTTAGGGAAAATAAGAGTTTGAATGGGACTGAATTGTGTCCCCCCACAAGGTTGTGTGTGACAGAGACAGCTGGAATCAGGTCTTAGGCCAGGAGTGTCAAACTCATTCCACGGAGTCTGCTGGTTTTTGGTTTTTCCTTTCAATTAAGACCTAGACAACCAGGTGAGGGGAGTTCCTTACTCATCAGTGACCTTAATGAATCAATCAAGTACAAGGGTGGAGGGAAAACCTGCAGACACTTGGCCCTTCGTGGAATGAGTTTGAGACGTGCCTTAGGCCAACCTCCACCCCTGCACGCAGTAACAGGAAGACATATAGCCTAGTGATCAGGCAGGAGGAAGTTTCTGGACTGGAGTCACACTACAAATCATTCAGACTGGGAGGAGAGGAAGTCGCTCAGTACTTCAGACCAAACCCTTGTATTAAACACTTCAGACCTCTGCTGACCTCTACCTGACCCCTGCCTCTGCAGATGCTCTGACAAAGATCAACCTTTGATATGGAAATATCTGAAGGTTGAATGATGTCATCTTTTTACCACTAGAACCGCTTGGCATCTATGGGACCCCCTTCAAGCTAATGAGCAGTCATTTTGACTGCAACATTCCAACAGTGTAATTAATATATTTCATGTTATAGCAAAAATGATCATTTGGTTGTGTTAATGAAGGCCTTAGGTAACATGATAATCCGATTTTGTATTTTATTTCAAATGACACAGTAGCATTTTCCTTTACTGTGATGCTCAAACACAAAAATTATAGTTTTGAATATTTTTTATTTGTGAATTGCTTTGTTACAACTAATGAAACAAGGCATATGCTTAGGAGCATGACAACATCTTATTTTTAGAAAGACAAAAGAAATACCCCAACCACCAAGAAGTAGGGTCAAAAGACACACGATCAAATGATGACAACATCAGTAGCCTGAACATCATTAGAAGTGGGGTCAAAAGACACATGGTCAAATGATGACAACATCAGTAGCCTGAACATCATTAGAAGTGGGGTCAAAAGACACATGGTCAAATGATGACAACATCAGTAGCCTGAACATCATTAGAAGTGGGGTCAAAAGACACATGGTCAAATGATGACAACATCAGTAGCCTGAACATCATTAGAAGTAGGGTCAAAAGACGCACGATCAAATGATGACAACATCAGTAGCCTGAGCATCATTAGAAGTGGGGTCAAAAGACACATGATCAAATGATGACAACATCAGTAGCCTGAACATCATTAGAAGTAGGGTCAAAAGACGCACGATCAAATGATGACAACATCAGTAGCCTGAGCATCATTAGAAGTGGGGTCAAAAGACACATGGTCAAATGATGACAACATCAGTAGCCTGAACATCATTAGAAGTGGGGTCAAAAGACACATGGTCAAATGATGACAACATCAGTAGCCTGAACATCATTAGAAGTGGGGTCAAAAGACACATGGTCAAATGATGACAACATCAGTAGCCTGAACATCATTAGAAGTGGGGTCAAAAGACACATGGTCAAATGATGACAACATCAGTAGCCTGAACATCATTAGAAGTAGGGTCAAAAGACACATGGTCAAATGATGACAACATCAGTAGCCTGAACATCATTAGAAGTGGGGTCAAAAGACACATGGTCAAATGATGACAACATCAGTAGCCTGAACATCATTAGAAGTGGGGTCAAAAGACACATGGTCAAATGATGACAACATCAGTAGCCTGAACATCATTAGAAGTGGGGTCAAATGACACATGGTCAAATGATGACAACATCAGTATCCTGAACATCATTAGAAGTAGGGTCAAAAGACACATGGTCAAATGATGACAACATCAGTAGCCTGAACATCATTATAGGCACCAAGTGGTCTTGATAAATAGTGTAACTTGGCACAACATCAATAATGACATTACAATGAATATATGTTAATATGACAGTTGTCAAAAATAGACAATTATTGTCAGCTCGTACTTCATCAGTTGGGTTTCATTTAGCTATTATCCCTTGTCCTAACAGTTGACACAATTTTCTTAACTTTCACTTACTTGACACACTTGGACATACCTTTGTTTGGTTGTAGTGCGTAATAGTATCCGGTTTTCTCTTGCTTGTGTCCCGTTGTCTTGTCATTCTTAAGCAGGTGCCATATTTTGCGCAGAGGGGGGGTGCTCCTGTCTCTGTTCGTTCATGGTGCCTGCCATACTTGTTTTCTTTGCAATCAACTTGTTCGCCAATGACAGTGAAGTGAAGTAATTGTCCATGGTGACAGTTCTCCCCTTGCTAACGTAAGGTTCCACAAGCCTCATCACCACATTCTCTGAAACTTGTGCCTGCTGCGAGATGTGGATATTTTCCCATAGATTGAAAGCTGTTCAACAATTACGCTCTCACTGTGTAGCGTCCTCCAAGTTTTCCAGAGTAGTCTCATAAGACTGGTTGGATTTGTTTTGCTGATATAGGGAACATACCATTTTGAGATGTATTGATCCATTCTAATCATCACCAATGGCCCTCCCTGTTCTTCATTTACAATTGGTGATTACATTAGTAAGCTTATTTCGCTTCCCCCTTCTCATCAACTCACCCCTTTTCCACATCATACTTCACTTCATTTATTTCATCTGTTGTGTGTGTGAAATTAGTTAAGGTGTAGTTTAGGTTCAGTTTCAACTTGGGACTCCACTTTCAACTGTTGGAAGGAGGAGCAGAGCAGGCCCTACTGTTGGGAGGAGGAGCAGAGCAGGCCCTACTGTTGGGAGGAGGAGCAGGGCAGGCCCTACTGTTGGGAGGAGGAGCACAGCAGGCCCTACTGTTGGGAGGAGGAGCAGAGTAGGCCCTACTGTTGGGAGGAGGAGCAGAGCAGGCCCTACTGTTGGGAGGAGGAGCAGAGTAGGCCCTACTGTTGGGAGGAGGAGCAGAGCAGGCCCTACTGTTGGGAGGAGGAGCAGAGCAGGCCCTACTGTTGGGAGGAGGAGCAGAGCAGGCCCTACTGTTGGGAGGAGGAGCAGAGCAGGCCCTACTGTTGGGAGGAGGAGCAGAGCAGGCCCTACTGTTGGGAGGAGGAGCAGAGCAGGCCCTACTGTTGGGAGGAGGAGCAGAGCAGGCCCTCATGTTGGGAGGAGGAGCAGAGCAGGCCCTCATGTTGGGAGGAGGAGCAGAGCAGGCCCTCATGTTGGGAGGAGGAGCAGAGCAGGCCCTACTGTTGGAAGGATGGGCAAGGGGGGGAAACCATTTTTTTAAATGACATGCCCTCCTATAACTGTTTATTATACCAGTTCTGTTTGTGATATTAAAATTCTAACAACGGCGGTGTGTTTTTAAACTTATTTAGGCAAAGTCAAGGACGGAGTGGGCAAGAGTTAATGGCAGAGTAATAAAAACCAAAAAGCTGTCAAAATGACTGCTTTAGGGTTCTAGTGTTAAGAGCTATCATTTTGAATGGGTTAAAAGAGTTTTGACATATCTTTGTGTTGGTGGAGGGTCGTCTCATAGCAGGATAGTATTAATAAGACCATTGGAATTAAAAAAAAAAAACAATGTTTAACCATGAGCCATGGTAACACCTGTAGAAGTTTAGAGATTTTACCACCTCCTTCGGTCTCTCTTCATCTGTCCGTCTCTCCCCGTACCCCCTCCCAGGGAGAACATATTGAAGACAGCGAAGGCTTTGGTGGAGGACACTAAGATGTTGGTGTCTGGAGCAGCGTCCGGTCAGGACAAACTAGCCCAAGCTGCCCAGTCCTCAGCTAAGACCATCACACAGCTCACTGACGTGGTCAAACTGGGCGCCGCCAGCATCGGCTCTGACGACCCAGAGACACAGGTGACCTATTATTCATTTTAGATGACATCTTCTGTCCCCAAAACAGTCCTTAGTGGACAAAATTACTGTACCATTTTAGACTGTTTTTAATTAATAAAACATAGGCCTACTGCAACTTTCCTTTCAAAGAGACTGCTATTACAAGTAGGAAGTACTGTAGCTAGTTAGCGGGACCTATTGATGTACCCAACCTGGGATGGACTCTACCCCAGGTTGTGTCCTTAATAAGCTGATGATGTGTGTGTTCTGTATAGGTGGTTCTGATCAACGCCGTGAAAGACGTGGCCAAGGCCCTGGCTGAGCTCATAGGAGCCACTAAGTGTGCTGCGGGCAAGCCTGCAGACGACCCGTCCATGTACCAGCTGAAGAGTGCTGCCAAGGTAGGAGACCCAGTGAGACTCATATCGGACTCTAAGGCCACTGTCTCTAACAGGCATGGTTGCATCATCATCACTCCTGGCTGTAGCTTTTTATACAGTTATTATACATCTTCTTGACAGAGTGCTTTTTAGTCCAGCACTAGGCTTAATCTGTGTCCTGGAAACCAACCAATTCTGTTTGAACTATGTCTAGTGCTCTGAAATAAAATATTGTAAGATTAAATCTTGTAATCTACGCCCAGTTGTCCCCCAGAGACATGGCAGAAGTGAACGGGATGCCTCCTCAGTCTGATATGTGCATAAAGGGTGTTCTGGTGAGCGCTTCCAGTACACCAGATGAAGGCATGCTGTCGTTGTGTGCCATAGCAGCAGATTTCTTCCCCCTCCTTTAGGCCTAGCCATTAATCAACATCCCATCTACCTCTTATATGCTAACGCCATGCACAAATCTCATCCAGCGCTAGTCAATGACTCATTCGAAATGAAAGGAGGCGAGATCTAAAATCACTGTTAGCCACTACCTACTTAGCGCATGTGGTGGAAATGTAGTTTAACAGACTGATGGGCTGTGTCCCAAATGGTATTTCCTTTCCCTATATAGTGCTCTACTTGGGCCCCTGGTTATAAGTAGTGCACTATATAGGGAATAGGATGCCATTTGGGACACAGTCATAGTAATCCAGGGCACTCATTTTAACCTGCTTTTGGACCTTCTCCAACCCCTGAGGCAGACAGACGGTAGATAACAGGTTAAGTTTGGTTTATATTAACTTCAGCTCAAGCTGCAGGGTGGTTCATGTTGATGGCTGTTGTGCTGCCTGTCTTTCAGTTCCATATGGTGTTTATGTACATAATACCAACAGCACACGCAAACTGTCAACAGAAAAAAATGTTCATCTCTCCGCCCACCAAAGGCAAGATGTCTCTCTGATGCCCCCAGTGCTGTCTCTCCCACTGACATCCATGGACCTGTCTCCCCCATTGTCCCCCCTCTGGTAACCCACCAGGTGATGGTGACCAACGTGACGTCCCTGCTGAAGACGGTGAAGGCTGTGGAGGACGAGGCCACGCGGGGGACCAGAGCCCTGGAGGCCACCATTGAATGTATTAAACAGGAACTCACGGTAAGCAGTCATCTATAAAGTGATTTATTTCATCAATGACTTGATTAGGATAGATGACAATGGACATGCTCTCTCACTTCCGCTTTGTGGCTGAAACGTGTCCTCAAGCTAAGCTGTAAATGCTGTATTAGTTATGTACTATAAAAGCATTGACATATTGAATCATCAACCATAACGGTTTATATACTCGTCACTAGATGAGCTCTGAACTCTAGAACGGCCCAGGCCCTGTGTTTTCCCTGCTATCCTTATCTTTAGTAACTGACAGAGGACCACAGATCTCCATTAGTTTGTGGTTCCAGCTCTAAGCTTTATCAGTACCCCCTCAGGACAGCCTCCTAGTGCAGCTACTACAACTAGAGCCTTGATCAAACATGGCTATTACCATGGGATCAATAAGATAAACCAGAGTTAAAACTCAACAACCAGTGTTGCCACATTGGGACACATTAATATGCCTGTTGTGTGTTTGGTCATTATAGGACATAGCCCTGTTAGGTGCTACTGCACACAGCTGTACAATTCAACATTATATGGAGAGCTGTTTGATATATTAAGTCAGTGAGGTTTTTAAGAACATATTGAGTGTTGTATTTCTTCAGGTGTTCCAGTCTAAAGACGTCCCGGAGAAGTCGACCACGCCTGAAGAGTTCATCCGCATGACCAAGGGCATCACCACGGCAACAGCCAAAGCAGTGGCGGCTGGGAACTCTGCACGACAGGAGGATGTGATCTCCACAGCTAACCTGAGTCGCAAGGCCATCTTCGACATGCTGACCACATGCAAGGTTCTGATCAATACTCCTTACTAGGGAAGATGCCCCCTACCTTCTGTCCCCTACCCTCCTATCCTGTATACTTAAACCCTGACCAGCATGGCCATTTTCAACATGCTGACTATATGCAAGGTTGTGATCATCCCTAGGCCCTAAACCGTGTGGATGTTAGAGGAAGAATAGATATTGATATTACTTCTCATCTCATCAATACTGACCACCTGGAAAGTGGAACATCTGACTCCTAACACTGTGTGTCTGTGTCTCTCAGCAAGCAGCTTACCACCAGGAGGTGAACAAGGACGTACGGAGCAGAGCACTGCTCTACGGGACAGAGTGCACCACAGGTTACATTGACCTACTGGAGCATGTGCTGCTGGTACGTTGGGTGGGTGTGTCTGTGATTTGAGAATAGAGTAATAGTGATGATGGGGATGTTTTCCTGAACCACCTCTACTCTGTGTGTATCTCCAGGTCCTCCAGGGGCCTACAGCAGAGCAGAAGCAGCAGCTGGTGTTCTACTCTAAACGTGTTGCTGGGGCTGTTACTGAACTCATCCAGACTGCTGAGGCCATGAAAGGTGAGAGGAGACACTTCACTGAACTACTGTACGCCTGGTTCATGATATAGGACAGTAATGATCATTTAGCAGATATACTGTATGTATCCAGAGTGTTCTATTAACAGTCTGTTCCTGCCTTCTTTGCCACAGATGGAGGTAAGTTAAGATGTAACCAGTTGTGATTCAGGGCCGACCGTTGAATTGTCCCTCTTTACAGGCCCGTTAGTCTAACAATATCTCCATTCATCCATCATGCTCTTCATTTTAGTTTCCTTCTCACCATAAAGACATTGTGAAATGCTCATCACCATGTCCATTGCAGTGTGGATGCTCTTCATTTGCGTATTTAATGTCACTGATAAGATGATTGCGATTCAATCTTAAACACACTTAATTTGCTGTGCATGCCGTAGCATTTGTTCTGTCTCTGTGGTCTTCATATTGTGAGGCATGCTCTGCTGTGTGTGTGGTAACTCACTGTGTGTGTGTTTCAGGCACAGAGTGGGTGGACCCAGAGGACCCCACAGTGATAGCAGAGACGGAGCTGTTGGGGGCGGCAGCGTCCATCGAAGCAGCAGCTAAGAAACTGGAGCAGCTGAAACCCAGAGCCAAGCCCAAGGTAGGAGACTACACCACCCACAACGCACCTCACAAGCCACATGGGTATTTTTAACCCCCAATTTCTACACTAATAACATAAATGGGATGCATAAGTTGGAGCAAGAATGACAATCCTGTCAGTAATTTTGTCTTGGTGCTTGTCTCTTTGTTGTTTGTCATTATGTGGCTGTCTGTTTAGAGACAGTCTCTCATCAGTTTTGACACTAAGATTCTGTGGTGTTCAGTCGCCGTGAGTCAGTGTTAGATCCATAGGGTGATGCTCTATTCACTATTTGAATGTCTAATACTTGTATTGTCTCTCCTCACATACAGTGAAAGTAGTGGCAACCTCTCTGTCTCTGGATTTATTCATGTTTGTACGCCTGTATGTACACCCGTCTGTATGTACTTTGGTATGTCTACCAGTCTATCAGTCTGTCTGTAGCTGATATCATGTACATCGTTCAGGAGGAACCTCCTACTCTATTCTGACCTTCTGCTCACCGCTCCCTCCTCTCTCCCTCCTTCACTCTTTTCCTCTTTCAATCCCTTTCTCCCTCCCCTTCCTGCTGTCTGTTTCTAACCCTTCTGTTCCTCCCTTCCTTCTCACTCACTCCCTCTCTCTCTCTCTCCCTCTCTTTCTCCCTCCCCTTCACTCTTTTCCTCTTTCAATCCCTTTCTCCCTCCCCTTCCTGCTGTCTGTTTCTAACCCTTCTGTTCCTCCCTTCCTTCTCACTCACTCCCTCTCTCTCTCTCTCCCTCTCTTTCTCCCTCCCCTTCACTCTTTTCCTCTTTCAATCCCTTTCTCCCTCCCCTTCCTGCTGTCTATGTTTCTAACCCTTCTGTTCCTTCCTTCTCCCTCTCTCGCTCTCCCTCGCTTTCTCTCTCCCTTTCTTTCTCCCTCTCTCTTTCCCCCCTCCTGTCCTGTAGTTCTAGTTGTAGCCCATCTGTCCCTATATACTGTAGAAGTACTACTCTGATCAGAGTATAAACCCTCGAAGCCTTCGCTGCAGGCCTCTGTCTGATATGTTTGATATATTAGGTTGTTATTCAATCCAACTATATATCAAACATATTTCTACAGTGTCCCGCCCTGTCTACAGACTGTGTGTGTGAGGGACTGGTCTAATCTTGGAATGACTTGGCATAGAATAGTTGTAAGTGTTTTGTGTTCTTATTTCGTTTAGTTTGCCCCAAAGAACAGATGTTACTGAGAAGTTTCTGTAGTGCAGACAGTACGGATTTGTAAACAAATCTGTCAGTCAACTATTTTGAAATTGAAAGACTCTAAAACGCCAACATCAAAACCATTACGTTTGCCATGTAATATGATTGCTGCCTATCTTTGTCTCGTCCTGTGAGACGTCTGAGTTGTGACTGTCCCGTCTCCCTCGTCCTGTGAGACGTCTGAGTTGTGACTGTCCCGTCTCCCTCGTCCTGTGAGACGTCTGAGTTGTGACTGTCTCGTCCTGTGAGATGTCTGAGTTGTGACTGTCCCGTCTCCCTCGTCCTGTGAGACGTCTGAGTTGTGACTGTCCCGTCTCCCTCGTCCTGTGAGACGTCTGAGTTGTGACTGTCCCGTCTCCCTCGTCCTGTGAGACGTCCGAGTTGTGACTGTCCCGTCTCCCTCGTCCTGTGAGACGTCCGAGTTGTGACTGTCCCGTCTCCCTCGTCCTGTGAGACGTCCGAGTTGTGACTGTCTCGTCTCCCTCGTCCTGTGAGACGTCCGAGTTGTGACTGTCCCGTCTCCCTCGTCCTGTGAGACGTCTTCCCGTCTCCCTCGTCCTGTGAGACGTCTGAGTTGTGACTGTCTCGTCTCCCTCGTCCTGTGAGACGTCTGAGTTGTGACTGTCTCGTCTCCCTCGTCCTGTGAGACGTCTGAGTTGTGACTGTCTCGTCTCCCTCGTCCTGTGAGACGTCTGAGTTGTGACTGTCCCGTCTCCCTCGTCCTGTGAGACGTCTGAGTTGTGACTGTCCCGTCTCCCTCGTCCTGTGAGACGCCTGAGTTGTGACTGTCCCGTCTCCCTCGTCCTGTGAGACGCCTGAGTTGTGACTGTCCCGTCTCCCTCGTCCTGTGAGACGTCTGAGTTGTGACTGTCCCGTCTCCCTCGTCCTGTGAGACGTCTGAGTTGTGACTGTCCCGTCTCCCTCGTCCTGTGAGACGTCTGAGTTGTGACTGTCCCGTCTCCCTCGTCCTGTGAGACGTCTGAGTTGTGACTGTCCCGTCTCCCTCGTCCTGTGAGACGTCTGAGTTGTGACTGTCCCGTCTCCCTCGTCCTGTGAGACGTCTGAGTTGTGACTGTCTCGTCCTGTGAGACGTCTGAGTTGTGACTGTCCCGTCTCCCTCGTCCTGTGAGACGTCTGAGTTGTGACTGTCCCGTCTCCCTCGTCCTGTGAGACGTCTGAGTTGTGACTGTCCCGTCTCCCTCGTCCTGTGAGACGTCCGAGTTGTGACTGTCCCGTCTCCCTCGTCCTGTGAGACGTCCGAGTTGTGACTGTCCCGTCTCCCTCGTCCTGTGAGACGTCCGAGTTGTGACTGTCCCGTCTCCCTCGTCCTGTGAGACGTCCGAGTTGTGACTGTCTCGTCTCCCTCGTCCTGTGAGACGTCCGAGTTGTGACTGTCCCGTCTCCCTCGTCCTGTGAGACGTCTTCCCGTCTCCCTCGTCCTGTGAGACGTCTGAGTTGTGACTGTCCCGTCTCCCTCGTCCTGTGAGACGTCTGAGTTGTGACTGTCCCGTCTCCCTCGTCCTGTGAGACGTCTGACTTGTGACTGTCCCGTCTCCCTCGTCCTGTGAGACGTCTGACTTGTGACTGTCCCGTCTCCCTCGTCCTGTGAGACGTCTGAGTTGTGACTGTCCCGTCTCCCTCGTCCTGTGAGACGTCTGAGTTGTGACTGTCTCGTCCTGTGAGACGTCTGAGTTGTGACTGTCCCGTCTCCCTCGTCCTGTGAGACGTCTGAGTTGTGACTGTCTCGTCTCCCTCGTCCTGTGAGACGTCCGAGTTGTGACTGTCCCGTCTCCCTCGTCCTGTGAGACGTCTGAGTTGTGACTGTCCCGTCTCCCTCGTCCTGTGAGACGTCTGAGTTGTGACTGTCCCGTCTCCCTCGTCCTGTGAGACGTCTGAGTTGTGACTGTCTCGTCCTGTGAGACGTCTGAGTTGTGACTGTCTCGTCCTGTGAGACGTCTGAGTTGTGACTGTCTCGTCCTGTGAGACGTCTGAGTTGTGACTGTCTCGTCCTGTGAGACGTCTGAGTTGTGACTGTCCCGTCTCCCTCGTCCTGTGAGACGTCTGAGTTGTGACTGTCCCGTCTCCCTCGTCCTGTGAGACGTCTGAGTTGTGACTGTCCCGTCTCCCTCGTCCTGTGAGACGTCTGAGTTGTGACTGTCCCGTCTCCCTCGTCCTGTGAGACGTCTGAGTTGTGACTGTCTCGTCCTGTGAGACGTCTGAGTTGTGACTGTCCCGTCTCCCTCGTCCTGTGAGACGTCTGAGTTGTGACTGTCTTGTCTCCCTCGTCCTGTGAGACGTCTGAGTTGTGACTGTCCCGTCTCCCTCGTCCTGTGAGACGTCTGAGTTGTGACTGTCCCTTCTCCCTCGTCCTGTGAGACGTCTGAGTTGTGACTGTCCCGTCTCCCTCGTCCTGTGAGACGTCTGAGTTGTGACTGTCCCGTCTCCCTCGTCCTGTGAGACGTCTGAGTTGTGACTGTCCCTTCTCCCTCGTCCTGTGAGACGTCTGAGTTGTGACTGTCCCGTCTCCCTCGTCCTGTGAGACGTCTGAGTTGTGACTGTCCCGTCTCCCTCGTCCTGTGAGACGTCTTCCCGTCTCCCTCGTCCTGTGAGACGTCTGAGTTGTGACTGTCCCTTCTCCCTCGTCCTGTGAGACGTCTGAGTTGTGACTGTCCCGTCTCCCTCGTCCTGTGAGACGTCTGAGTTGTGACTGTCCCGTCTCCCTCGTCCTGTGAGACGTCTGAGTTGTGACTGTCTCGTCCTGTGAGACGTCTGAGTTGTGACTGTCCCGTCTCCCTCGTCCTGTGAGACGTCTGAGTTGTGACTGTCCCGTCTCCCTCGTCCTGTGAGACGTCTGAGTTGTGACTGTCCCGTCTCCCTCGTCCTGTGAGACGTCTGAGTTGTGACTGTCCCGTCTCCCTCGTCCTGTGAGACGTCTGAGTTGTGACTGTCCCGTCTCCCTCGTCCTGTGAGACGTCTGAGTTGTGACTGTCCGTCTCCCTCGTCCTGTGAGACGTCTGAGTTGTGACTGTCCGCCTCCCTCGTCCTGTGAGACGCCTGAGTTGTGACTGTCCCGTCTCCCTCGTCCTGTGAGACGTCTGAGTTGTGACTGTCTCGTCTCCCTCGTCCTGTGAGACGTCTGAGTTGTGACTGTCCAGTCTCCCTCGTCCTGTGAGACGTCTGAGTTGTGACTGTCCCGTCTCCCTCGTCCTGTGATACGTCTGAGTTGTGACTGTCTCGTCCTGTGATACGTCTGAGTTGTGACTGTCTCGTCTCCCTCGTCCTGTGAGACGTCTGAGTTGTGACTGTCTCGTCCTGTGATACGTCTGAGTTGTGACTGTCTCGTCTCCCCTTCAGCAAGCAGATGAAACGCTGGACTTTGAGGAGCAGATCCTGGAAGCAGCTAAGTCCATCGCTGCGGCCACCAGTGCCCTGGTCAAGTCTGCCTCAGCTGCCCAGAGAGAGCTGGTGGCTCAGGGCAAGGTGGGCTCCATTCCAGCTAACGCAGTGGATGATGGTCAGTGGTCCCAGGGTCTCATCTCAGCGGTACGTACACACACCTACACACACAATCTAAATAAAGCCTCCAAATAACGTTTATCAATCCTTTTTTTGGAAGAGCTGGAATGAACACATCACTAATTCTAAGGGATTGCATCTTTGAAATATATATGAACCGTTCTCTCTGTGTTCTCTCCTACAGGCCCGGATGGTAGCAGCAGCCACCAGTAACCTGTGTGAGGCAGCTAATGCCTCGGTCCAGGGCCAAGCCAGCGAGGAGAAGCTGATCTCGTCAGCCAAGCAGGTGGCAGCCTCCACAGCCCAGCTCCTAGTGGCCTGTAAGGTTAAAGCTGACCAGGACTCTGAGGCCATGAGGAGACTGCAGGTACGAGGATGATGAATAACAAATGGCCCCCTGTCTCCTAGGCACTCCTGTAGGTCCTACACGTCTATCTAATTGTTTCAGATCTGGAGGGGTGCCGGGGGAGACGGGGCTCAGTGTAACCCCACAAACACACATCTTGTGATTAGCATTGTGTAATAGTTGTAACATGTTATGTGGTATGATATTGATGGACTGTCCTCCCAAAGGCTGCTGGTAACGCAGTAAAGAGGGCGTCGGACAACCTGGTCCGAGCGGCCCAGAAAGCTGCGTTCCACAAGGCAGACGATGACAACGTGGTGGTCAAGACCAAGTTTGTGGGAGGAATCGCTCAGGTGAGACTTCAGCGCTCTGGCAGACTCCACAGTGACATGTAGACTGTTCAAACCTGATCTTGTCAAACCTTTCAGTTCTGTAAGTGGACACATTAAGAATAACTCAGGAGCTGACAGCACTGTACAGTATGTTGTATAGGCTGGTTTGAATCAGGTGTTGTGTAGTAACTGGTTCCTGTTCTGTCCTAGTGTTAATTACAGTGAGGGAAAAAAGTATTTGATCCCCTGCTGATTTTGTACGTTTACCCACTGACAAAGAAATGATCAGTCTATAATTTTAATGGTAGGTTTATTTGAACAGTGAGAGACAGAATAACTAAAAAATATGTCAAACATTTTATTAATGGATTTGCATTTTAATGAGGGAAATAAGTATTTGACCCCCTCTCAATCAGAAAGATTTCTGGCTCCCAGGTGTCTTTTATACAGGTAACGAGCTGAGATTAGGAGCACACTCAAAGGGAGTGCTCCTAATCTCAGTTTGTTACCTGTATAAAAGACACCTGTCCACAGAAGCAATCAATCAATCAGATTCCAAACTCTCCACCATGGCCAAGACCAAAGAGCTCTCCAAGGATGTCAGGGACAAGATTGTAGACCTACACAAGGTTGGAATGGGCTACAAGACCATAGCCAAGCAGCTTGGTGAGAAGGTGACAACAGTTGGTGCGATTATTCGCAAATGGAAGAAACACATAAGAACTGTCAATCTCCCTCGGCCTGGGGCTCCATGCAAGATCTCACCTCGTGGAGTTGCAATGATCATGAGAATCAGCCCAGAACTACACGGGAGGATCTTGTCAATGATCTCAGCTGGGATCATAGTCACCAAGAAAACAATTGGTAACACTATGCTGTGAAGGACTGAAATCCTGCAGCACCTGCAAGGTCCCCCTGCTCAAGAAAGCACATATACATGTCCGTCTGAAGTTTTCCAATGAACATCTGAATGATTCAGAGGACAACTGGGTGAAAGTGTTGTGGTCAGACGAGCCCAAAATGGAGCTCTTTGGCATCAACTCAACACGCCGTGTTTGGAGGAGGAGGAGGAATGCTGTCTATGACCCCAACAACACCATCCCCACCGTCAAACATGGAGGTGGAAACATTATGCTTTGGGGGTGTTTTTCTGCTAAGAGGACAGGACAACTTCACTGCATCAAAGGGACGATGGACGGGGCCATGTACCGTCAAATCTTGGGTGAGAACCTCCTTCCCTCAGCCAGGGCATTGAAAATGGGTCGTGGATGGGTATTCCAGCATGACAATGTCCCGAAACACACGGCCAAGGCAACAAAGGAGTGGCTCAAGAAGAAGCACATTAAGGTCCTGGAGTGGCCTAGCCAGTCTCCAGACCTTAATCCCATAGAAAATCTGTGGAGGGAGCTGAAGGTTCGAGTTGCCAAACGTCAGCCTCGAAACCTTAATGACTTGGAGAAGATCTGCAAAGAGGAGTGGGACAAAATCCCTCCTGAGATGTGTGCAAACCTGGTGGCCAACTACAAGAAACGTCTGACCTCTGTGATTGCCAACAAGGGTTTTGCCACCAAGTACTAAGTCATGTTTTGCAGAGAGGGTCAAATACTTATTTCCCTCATTAAAATGCAAATCAATTTCTAACATTTTTGACATGTGTTTTCCTTGATTTTTTTGTTGTTCTGTCTCTCACTGTTCAAATAAACCTACCATTAAAATTATAGACTGACCATTTCTTTGTCAGTGGGCAAATGTACAAAATCAGCAGGGGATCAAATACTTTTTTCCCTCACTGTAGCTAGGTGTTGAGTACTAACCGGTGCCTGTTGTATCCTGTGTCCAGATCATAGCTGCCCAGGAGGAGATGCTAAGGAAGGAGAGAGAGCTGGAGGAGGCCAGGAAGAAGCTGGCTCAGATCAGACAGCAACAGTACAAGTTCTTACCCAGTGAACTACGAGAGGACGAGAACTGAGCTATACCCTGCTGCATTGCCATGCTACCGCTGCGTGTGTGTGTGTGTGTGTGTGTATTGAGCGCATTTGTACCTGTGCGTCTATATGTATTATGTTACCACACACACGAGCGGTGGCCCAAATTGACTTTCCTAGTGTGCAACAACGTTAAGTTGGCCTTTTAATGTGCCCACTCAACCAGTGGGGTCAAGCCCAGAATGGGACATGGATAGCCACTGTCTACTACACCTGCAGGGGTCTTTAACTACCAGGAGTTGTCTACTACCACTATGACTTGGCTTGTGACGGTCTATTACCCTGCATTACCTGCCAGTTAACCTACACCGGGAAAAAGTATTCTCTAGAAGCAATGGATTTGTAACAGGTGAACAAGCTGAAAAATGTGCATCATAACAGTTTGAATGTTTTTCTCTATGGAGCTTTTACTTTTGATGTGATTAGATACCAGTGTTGACATTGAATCTCCAAACTAGTCTGGTCTTAACCTTTTGGCCGGACTTTCTTTCATAAAGGAAGAAGAGTGTGATATGTTAGGTGCATATAGTACATTAGGCATTTACACACACATTGCTATTAATTTCCTTTTTTATGAGACAAGTGAGAAATTATAGCATTTCCTAGATATTACTAGTGTTTGTAATTCCACACTTGGGTGATTTGACACTTATGTCACCTTGTGGTCTATAAATATATATATATCTCCTCCTTGTCAGACAGCAAGTAATTCAGACAGTTGAGATATTTGGAGCATATTGAAGAATAGCTTATGGATCTTATTTCAGGGAACCATTTTTTGTTGCATTGACCGATCGGCTTGCGTAGACACTTTAAATAATCCTTGTTTAGATGTGCTCTTGACACTGAAGATTGAAATGTGCCTAGTGTTGATAAACGCTTAAATTTGCGTCTAATTGCTAGAGACCTCTTTTACAACCAACCTCTTATGATGCATTACAATCTAGTGCTTTATTATTTCTGTGATTTGGAGGCGAAGTTACTACAGAATAACATTTTTAGCAAGTTAAGATACTCTGACATTTACAGTAAGCTTAACTTGTCTCATCCCTTCCACTACTACAGATCTCGTAGCCCTGCATAACCTGGACTGTGGACAGTCAGTTAACTGGCTTCCTTCTACTATTCTCATTAGTTTACAGTTGATATTGAGCCATACAGCTGGAACTGATGTTCATGAAGCAATACTATGAAGGCTCTGTAGGGGGCAGTGTTGGTGTCCTCACAGCCTCCTGACATGCAATGTAATGAAGTAACCTCTTGCTTGATCTTTTCAAACACTACAAACACTGCACCTCTGAAAACCGTTCAGATACTGTAAGAAAAAACACTAATGTAGGAAACAACTGCTGGTCTTGAAAATGTATTATGATTTAAGTAGGAGTTTTTTAAAAACATCCAGGCAATCTGAAAATATTCTCATTGATAAAGCGTGATTTCTCTACTATTTATAATGCAAGCTGAAATGGACGGCTCTGATATTGTAACACCCCAGACCTCTTGAATGAATGTAAAGTGGTAAATGTTTGTTGACAATACACAATGTACTGTGCTTCTGATGGTTACCCCTGCTGTCTTACACGGGGCAGAGTCCCCCATCCCTCCATAGGGGCCTGTTGGACCACTACAGTGGATCACGTCCTGTTGTTGTTCACCTGTTGAATCCGTCTCACTCTAATGGTGCTTTGTGTACCTGTAGTGGGAAGTGCTACTATTGCACTATATTTACCTTCTGTTTGCCAGGCTTGTGTTCATTATGCACCAAAAGGAGGAAATCGGAGGAGGGATTACCTAGAATTGTCCAATAGAACAACAAAGAAATCCTAATGAACACAACCCAGGTTTGGTTCTAGCGTTTGGTTTTACTAGTTTTATGGATAGTCAGTGAGTGTCGGTTAGCAAACAAATCATTATTGTGAGGTAAAGGTCTGCTCTTGCATGTCAGTCATATGCATGGCTTCTGGGTTCTATTATTTTCGAAACAGAAAATACATCTACACGACGCACTGAATGGTTTTGGTATTCTGAACTGCACATAAGGACAATAACCCCTAACAAACTGCAAACGGTCCATGTTAAACATGTTTTACTCCGTATTGATGTGTAACAGTAGGCTCTACAGTTCAAACGCTGGTACAGTTCTGTCAGAGTTCACGCATCTGGTCGTTGTAGTATTATGTCATTAGTGCCTTAGTCTCTAGCTCATACAGCGTCTGGTCTGCTTGTGACAACTTATCTAGCTGGATAAAGGAGTGTGGTCAGTATCAATGAGTAGGGCCTTGAGTTGTTCTTGTCATAGCCTATTACCAATACTTTTAGGTCCCATAGAGATGAAAAACACAGCCTCACAGGTACTACTGCGTTGTCCTATAAACTGTACCTCTGTCCCCATCTTTCTGCCTGATGCACCCATGGCCTTGAGGGCAGAGATGAATGTGTCGCTGTGTAAAAAGTACCATCACTATATGTATATGATATATATGAAGACAACACATTTTTGTACTGCATTCCATGGGCATGTATCAAGATGCTTCTGAACTCTATCTATGACAGAATGGAGTCTGTCGTTCGGTTATTGTATGTTACAAGTAAATCATAGGATTCACACACTCCGGACAATAGGTCTGTACTCTGCTGTCTCACAACAGTTTTATGGATTGATTTATTTTTTCTCTCTTTTAAGCCAAGAGGAATATTTTTTTAAGGATAAATGTGATAAGGATATTAAGATGTATAGCTGTCACTGTTAATGTAGTGGGACACATTTCAATGGTAGGGAGAAACTGTTCATACCTGTGTGTTTGTCCCATAATGAATTCAATGATAATTAAAGTGCAGTTCTATAAGAAAGATAGATATGAAGTGACAATGACCTACAGTATGGAAACTATTTATCTGGCCACAAGAAAACATGTTTTTTTTGTATTCACTGAAAATAAAGGGTTTCAACGTAATATGGCCTGCAGAATTGTGTTTTTACCTGGCTTGTTGAATACAGGAGTGTGATCATGAATGGACAGGCTAACATTGTGTCTGATTCCAGCAGCCTTCTCCTAGACTAATCTACATTCTCAGGTTCAGGCCATTGTGCCAGCTGGAAATGAAGCCACAGATGACCAAGAAGTTGTTGTTTAAAGATGAGGTGAAAGCCTGTGACAGACTAATGACATGTATACTGTAGTAAAGCTTTAATAATCACACATCCTAGCATCACATCCTGCACATAAAAACATGCACTACTAGTGCAATAACAGAACGTTTGAAGAGACCTACTGCTCTAGAGGTGACTTTTTCAGGCAGGGTCTCTTTAAGCAGCTCCTGTCAGTGAAGGTAGATGGTATTTCTGAGTCAGCAGTGAGCCTTGTGCTATATATAGCTGGTGTTGGTTAGAGCTGAGACAGGTACTAATTCTGTCCCGCTCTAAAATCTGAGGAGGGAGGTTATTTGTAAATTATACTGGCACAGCTGCTCCCTCCTTCTGCAGGATAATACCCAGAATTCTTGGCAGAAAGTGTGGATCTCAAAACTATAATCGCTGATCTCAAGGTGCTAGACAGGTGAAAGCAAAATGGCACCCATCGGATCCTTTAAATCAGTGAAGTAGGACAATCTACTGGTTTACAATTGGAATTGTGATGCCCCGTAAAATGGCCTACGAGCTTTATATGGTCAAGTCTCGCGGGGCCGCCCGTCCAAATCTCGCCTTGTTGACACGTGAGAAGCCTGGGCTATATGTGGTTCAATGTGTTCCCTTCAATCAGTTTTGAAAGGTAACTTCTCTGTTAGAACATATTGGGAAGTAAATGTCAAGAAGAGTGTAGGTCCTTTTTTTTAAAAGTATAATGGCACATGTCACAATAAAACTTCCTGAATCAGCTGTTGTCTTTTGTCTGAGGCAAGCTAACTCTTAGAATCCTCCAACCCCAACTCTTTGGCATACATGCTGCCACAGAGGGAAAATGAGACACCGATGACATAACGTTCCCTGGCCAGCTGCAGTCACCCTTTTGAATGCTGCACCCAGAGCTACACATAGACATCACACATGGATGTTATCTGTGGGTGGATGAGGTAGCAAGGTTCTGCTCCGCCCAAACCACATTGTAAATGAGATGGGTAGCTGTTGTCAAGCAATCGTTTAGTGTGTCGGTCTCTGTCTTTCGAAGCACCCACATGGTGTGAAAAAGGAACAGGAATTGTTCAACTATTCTTGACATTGTGAAGATAATCATCTGCCTTTCTCAAAGTTCTTAAACTATAGTGAAATGTGGGGGTTCGAAGAAAACCTCTCTGTTACAATACAGGCACATATGGAAGCCTTTGGAAGGAATATAATTTAGCTATTGATCCCATTGTGGAATTGTACTACCCTGAGAATGTAGACGGTCTACTGCATTTCAAGACCCTTTTCACCTGACCCACTGTGCTAAGATTTTTCATCAAAATACCAGAAAGTCCTGGTTAATGAAGAGGACTGCCAGAGGTCTGTAGGGTTCACATAGTTATTACCAGAGACCATTACACTGACACTCACCCACGACCGTTACAACCGACCGCATTACAGGACCACATACTTCCCACCAGCCTGAGAATTCTGGGAATACTCTACTCACCACAATGCTATTGTCAGACCAGTGGTGTGGGATTGAGGGGTATACTGTTATATGGGGGGGGGGGGGGGGAAAGCACATGTATTACATGACTGACAGAGAGATACAGTAAGTTTTATGTTATCCAAAGTTCCCAGTAATGAAAGGCCATAGAATCATAGGGTCAGATACTTCAGTGCGGCAGGGTAGCCTAGTGGTTAGAGCGTTGGACTAGTAACCGGAAGGTTGCAAGTTCAAACCCCTGAGCTGACAAGGTACAAATCTGTTGTTCTGCCCCTGAACAGGCAATTAACCCACTGTTCCTAGGCCGTCATTGAAAATAAGAATTTGTTCTTAATTGACTTGCCTAGTTAAATAAAGGTAAAATAAATCAATTAAATAAAAATGCCCTCTATCTATTTGAATGAGACTGAATACCTGAAATATGAAGCGAGGCATGGGCATGAAATTCCACTATAGTAAACGGGTTTATCACTTCCCCAGTAAGAATACCTAAATAGAATGTACACAGTTAAGTTAAGTTAACTCTGTGTACATTTAATTCCATGTACTTTGTTTTGGCCCAGCCTGGTCCCTGAGCTATTTTGGAGTTGGCTATACAGAACAAACCAATCTGGGACCAGGATTTCAGAGGCCCTAGGTGCTTGGCTAGACTTTACGGCATTATGATGAGTTGGCCAGGTACTGTGTTTGTGTATCTGTGTCTAGTATCGGTCTCCATTAGCCCCAAATGTCCTGGGAAAGCATGGCTTCTGCTCTGAGCCTCTCTGATCTCTGTATGAGCGGTCTATGTGGTCTTTAATCTGTGTGTATGAGCGGCATGCTGTGCCTGTGCCAGTAAAACCCAGGCTAACAAGAGAATGACAGCTGCCTGCCATAACATGAGATGGGCAGACACCCCAGGGAGAACATTAGTGATCACTGCAAACTATTTATCTAATGCTTTAGTCTGCTTCAAAGTACATACAGTGCTTTCAGAAAGTATTCATACCCCTTGACTTATTCCACATTTTGTTATGTTAGTCTTATTTTCTCACCCATCTATACACAATACCCCATAATGGCAAAGTGAAAACATGTTTTTAGAAATTATTGAACATTTATTGAAAATTAAATGAAAGTATTCGCAAAACTTTGTTGCAGCACCTTTGGCAGCGATTACAGCTGTGAGTCTCTAAGAGCTTTTTCCACACCTGGATTGTGCAACATTTGCACATTATTCTTTTTAAAATTCTAGGATTCCACTAGGATTTTTCCTTGAGGATTTGTCCTGTGCTTAGCTCCATTCTGTTACATTTTATCCTGAAAAACTCCACAGTCGTTAAAGATTACAAGCATGCCCATAACATGATGCAGCCGCCATTATGTTTGAAAATATAGAGAGTGGTACTCAGTAATGTGTTCTATTGGATTTGCACCAAACAACACTTTGTATTCAGGACAAAAAGATAATTGCTTTGCCATAATTTTGCAGTATTACTTTAGTGCCTTCTGCAAACAGGTCTTTTGTAATATTTTTTGGGAGTAACTACAATGTTATTGATCAATCCTCAGTTTTCTCTGTAACTGTTTTAAAGTCACCATTGGTAAAATCCCTGAGCGGTTTCCTTCCTCTCAGGTAACTGAGTTTGGTAGGAAGTCTGTACCCCCCCTCCCCCCATGCAGTGCATGGTGATCGAACAGGTTTCAGTCAAATTCATCAGCGGTAGAGGGACGGTGAAACCTGTGAATACAAGAATATATATTATGCAGTTGATTAACAAAACATGCACATGACAGTATTCATACCTTGGTTTTTGTGGTAAATGTGAATAGAAAACTGTTCACGTTTGACAATGGTTTTTATACACATACAGTTGAAGTCGGAAGATTACATACACTTAGGTTGGAGTCATTAAAACTCGGTTTTTCAACCACTCCACAAATTTCTTGTTAAACTATAGTTTTGGCAAGTCTGTTAGGACATCTACTTTGTGCATGACAAGTAATTTTTCCAACAATTATTTACAGACAGATTATTTCACTTATTCACTGTATCACAATTCCAGTGGGTCAGACGTTTACATACATTAAGTTGATTGTGCCTTTAAACAGCTTAGAAAATTCCAGAAAATTATGTCATGGCTTTAGAAGCTTCTGATAGGCTAATTGACATCATTTGAGTCAATTGGAGGTGTACCTGTGGATGTATTTCAAGGCCTAAACAGTGCCTCTTTGCTTGACATCATTGGAAAATCAAAAGAAATCAGCCAAGACCTCAGAAAAATAATTGGAGACCTCCACAAGTCTGGTTCATCCTTGGGAGCAATTTCCAAACGCCTGAAGGTACCACGTTTATCTTTACAAAGAACCGTACGCAAGTATAAACACCATGGGACCACGTAGCTGTCATACCTCTCAGGAATGAGATGCATTCTGTCTCCTCGAGATGAACGTAAAGTGCAAGTCAATCCCAGAACAACAGCAAAGGACCTTGCAAAGATGCTGGAGGAAACCGGTACAAAAGTATCTATATCCACAGTAAAACGAGTCCTATATCGACATAACCTGAAAGGCCGCTCTGCAAGGAAGAAGCCATTGCTCTAAAACCGCCGCAGAAAAGCCAGACTACGGTTTGCAACTGCACATGGGGGCAAAGATCGTACTTTTTGGAGAAATGTCTTCTGGTCTGATGAAACAAAAATAGAAATGTTTGGCCATAATGACCATCGTTATGTTTGAAGAAAAAGGGGAAGGCTTCTTCACAAAATAGATGGCATCATGAGGTGACAGAGTCGAAAGCCTTGGCCAGGTCGATGAAGACTACTGCACAGTACTTTCTTTTATCGATGGCGGTTATGATATCGTTTAGGACCTTGAGCGTGGCTGAGGTGCACCCATGACCAGCTCAGAAACAAGATTGCATAGTGTAGAAGGTACGATGGGCCAACATGTGATCTGCATAACATTCTTGCGACAAACCAATACCAATTGTACATACCTTTGTGTGCCTCCTCGTCAGTATACCTACAGACACACACAAATAAGTTGGCAGTTCAGTCATCTGTGCCCAATGCAGCTATAGCCTTCAACATATTCTTATCTCTTCGTTGACTGACATCCACTGAATTGTTTCCATTTCCTGTTTTAGAAATACTTTTAAAAGCGAGAAAGTGTCAAGCACAGCCATTTGCACAAAAATGAAAAGACCGATAGTATCACTATAAAACAATATTTTAGATCATACAAGGGAGAAACCTTCAATTGAGGATATCTTAGAAATGTTTAGTTGCTGTTTTCTCAAATTCAAATAACAATGTTTCAGTTGGGCAGTTAGGCACCTGCAAGAACCCCCAGTAACTAAAGAGGTTCCTTGATTAACCCCACCTCCTATTGGGTTCTTGGAAGTAACTTTTGGGGCATTTTTCAGTGCCAATAACCCTAAGGTTCTTCAAAGAACTTTGAGGATCTTAGAAGAACCCTTGTTGAAGCCCTTTCTACAGTATGTAACAGGTGCAACTTGTGCAAACAAGACACTCCTAAAAAATACCCCTCAAGAAAACATGGGAGGAACAGAGAGGACAAGAAGAAGAGGTTATTTGAGTAGATGTCACTGAGCCAACCCAGGATATGGTGATATAAAGATGTCATTGTTTGTGTTGTTGTTCTGTTCTTCTCCTTTATGGGGTATAGGCCTACAACAGCAGTACCTTTCACACACCTAGTCAATGTTCTGTACGTATGAGTACTGTAAAATGTACTACAAATGTAAGTACTAGACATCATTTTTTCATTATCTTCCCCATAAAGATATATCCTAGAAATGATTTAGGTAAAAGTGAACTTGAGGGTATATGTCCATACCATGCAGCCAATCACAGTGTGTTTGGACAGGTCTCTGGTTCCTCCTCCACTGTTCATGTGCGACAGCTGTGACGGACTCCCCTGGACCTGTGAGCTGTCACAGAGGAAGAGGGGGATTGCTGAAATGCCAAAGCACTTGTTTCTTACCCTGTGGCCATTTTGAATGAACTCCAAGGCACTTATAAGCTCGATGATATTCCACTGTTGAATATAACACTATCTGATGCCCCTCTTCAGACTGTGAACAATATCTTGAGGGACTTGTTTTCGTGCTCTTCTCATCTCTACTGTGCGTATCACTGACAGAACACTTCAGCATAGATAATATGACACCCCTCCCAGGGACAATCCCTTTTAAACATTACACTAAATTTGTCTGCTTTAATAACTGCTTATTATGTCTTTGGAGATCAGAGTTACATGACCCCATCTCTCAGGTGTTATGATTCATAGTGGAGACACGATTCATAATGAAGAGGGGTCAATGGCTAAACTACGTATGGGCGACAATTATTTTAAACATTAATTTGTTTGGAGGAATAGTAACATAACGATTACTATGCCATTATTTATTAGTAGTAATATTACTCTATCAAGCGTTCTTTGAACTGCTGTGTTGAGCAAATGTAAATTATCCTACCAGAATGAAATTAGCAATTCCAGTCAAAGATCATGTTTTTGTTGTCCACCTTCACTTCCTTGTGCATAAACTGACCCCCACTCCCCAAACGGACTTCCTTGGCTGTAGCCTACGTCTCAGCACAGTGTTTGAAAAAGGAACAGACGTCTTTGAGGGGGTGCCACTTTCTCGCCCATAACCCATATATAGTCTTATCAACGGTAAAATGTATTGGATCAGCGAATCGCGGAGGAGAGCCATAAAAAAGGCAGGACCCGCGGAAGAGAGCATCTGGCGTCGCTTCCACAAAAAGTATTTGGTATCCATGGGGATTCAGTAACTCCTCTGCTATAGTACATATTTGACAAGATACAGTCGGCTCGAGCTTGCACTCCAGCTTCACGTTCAGTGTGGTTCAGACGCGCGGAGCTTCTCAGCGTTTTACTCAAAGTTTGGTTTTTGTCAGTTGGTGAGACCACCCCAACAACACAGCAGTCATGGACGCCATCAAGAAGAAGATGCAGATGCTTAAGCTAGACAAGGAGAATGCCCTGGACAGAGCTGAGGGAGCTGAGGGAGACAAGAAGGCAGCGGAGGACAAGAGCAAACAGGTTGGCATCCATAGAGAAATCGGGTTCTGTCTTGTTTGGGCACGGAGTGCTTTGGAGCGTTCTCTCTCTCTCTCGATATGGATTAAATCAAGTCTCAGAGGATGAGTATGAGGATCAGTATTGATTGTTGTATTTAATCGTATTAGGAATATATTTGTTTTTGGGGCGTGACAATATTTTATTATTTGACTCCAGGAAGTTTTAGAAAATATTTATTGTTTGACCGATTCATTTATACTGCTTCATGCAGGATTAAGCCTAGTATAAACTAATATTCTTTGATCAGCGTTATATATATATTTTTACCCTAAAACATGAATAGCGTAGTCTATTGATTAAAGTATGCCACTCTAGTGTTGTGAGTGGATTGAATAAATTACATGTCAATACTTGTCCAAAGACAAAGAATATGATATGAAGCATTTATAAGTGTTTGCCTTTTTTCTATGACTCTTGGCTTTTGTTTTCCTCCTTTTTTTGTCTGTTTCTGGCTGTGCGTCCACTCTGTTTGTGGCACACCCCAATTGACTGATGATATTATCCACCAACTATCAGCTTGAGGATGACCTGGTAGCGCTGCAGAAGAAGCTGAAGGGAACAGAGGATGAGTTGGACAAGTACTCTGAGTCTCTTAAGGATGCCCAGGAGAAACTTGAACTCGCTGAGAAGAAAGCCACAGACGTAAGTTTGAAGATGCGCGGTGGCATAAACCTGTCCGAAGTGTTAAGAGTGGATTCAGGGGGACCACGAACAGTCTGCTAACATGGAACCTCAACATGTTTCATTCTAGGCCTAGTCATCATACATATAAGTTAGGATTATTTTATTGTTTCAGTTTGGAATAGCCTACATAATTGTTTATGGTTAATAGCTGCGTCTTCATTAGGCTCGACCTGCAATGCGCAATATTCCACGTGTTCACTGAAACCGAATACGACTGAGTAGACCAACTGTAGGCCTAACAAATGTGCCTTGTGTGCCACCCTCCTCGAAGATGCAAGCAGAAGGTTAAATTTAGCTGTGTTTTATATGGCCAAGTTACAGGTTTAGGCAGTGTACCCTGTGCTCCCCGCAACCTGTTGGGTTAAAATGGGGGCCCGTTTAGAATTTCAGTTAAAAGTTTGGTGGAAGTTTTTGAATATTTTAAATGCCTTTTCATTTAGATTTGTAGGTGTCATACATTATATCCCAGTCGTCAAATTAAAACTTTTACTTCTCCTTTTATTGAGAATGTTGTAGGGGACGCCAATAATTAAACGTTTGTTCTTATAGGAAACATGCCTCTTATTGTGTCAGTTTAGAAAGAACACCTAATTATGATTTAAAAAAAACATTAAACAAAAATGGTACCACAAATATTTATACTTTAAGTAGCCTATAGGTCTATTATTATTATCAATGGGGATAATCATGTTACTTTTGTCCTTATGTAATCGATTTTTATTTTTATATACAATTAATATCTTCAAATACTCTGCTCTGAGCAGAGATCCCATTATAGGCTAATGGCCAATAAGTCATTATGACATAATCACATTATCTCACTATAATACAATAAATAAAAACCTCTTTAACAAAATCTTTCTGGATATTTTGAGGCAATTCATGAAATGTGTTACTTCCGGTGTCATTTAGAGCAAATCCTAGCCTCCCCAGTAGCAGAGTCGTGAGCAGATTTTGTCATCCCGGCATCGTTGCGCGTTTCTGTCCCGAGAACCGTCAGAAAAAGGCATAGGCAATAGAAAATAGGCAGTAAACAAGCGAAATGGCCGGGCTAACTTCGTTGGAAGCTGTAAAAAGGAAAATTAAAGCATTACAAGAGCAGGCTGACGGTGCAGAAGAGTCGGCAGAGAGGCGGCAGAAGGATCTGGGTCTGGAGAGGGATGCGAGAGAATCCGTAAGCCCTGGCTAATAATTTAAGACAATTAGTCTGCAGCCTGCCTGACGACAGTATTATTATAAATCTGATCAACACGCTTGGTAGAACGATAGACAGAATATAGATGATTTTACGGTACTAAAAACGTCAATATTTTGTCTGTCATGTGATGTGCTAAAAGGATGGAGAAATGGGACAGTAAGAATCGATTCAATGGTAAAACGCGCCAGGCTCCAAAATAAACACATTAGCTTAGGCTGCTGCAGTTTCAACATGCTCCAGTCGATCATACACTATCATCCTACACCTCCTCTAGCTACATACATTTACATAAGTGTTAGCTTATTATGTTTATATTGGTCACTGCCTTTCCAAACATACAAATGAGGCCTATATAAATGTATATTTTATACAATCTTGTCTATAGAATGTTATATATAATGCTGGAGATTTACATGAAAGTACAGGGGCTCCGGAGTGGTGCAGCGGTCTAAGGCACTGCATCGCAGTGTTAGATGGGTCACTACAGACCCTGGTTCCATTCCAGGCTGTATCACAACCGGATGTGTTTGGGAGCCCCATAGGGCGGCGCACAATTGGCCCAGCATCGTCCGGGTTTGGTTGGGGTAGGTCGTCATTGTAAATAATAATTTGTTCTTAACTTACTTGCCTAGTTAAATAAATAAATAAAATACAGTGTGGTCTGGGCCCTTATCCCTTTCTCACACACTAAACCTTAATCCCCTATAGTGTTAAGAAGCACCCCACAGAGGTGTCCAAATATGACACCCAACCTCCTCCATTACACATCTCTCCAGAAAAGTCTGCAAGAAAGTGTGACTGTCTGAGTGTGCATCAGGTTGACATTGTGGTTTCCCCATGTTGTGCTCACTTAGGCCGAGGCTGATGTAGCTTCCCTGAACAGACGTATCCAACTGGTTGAGGAGGAGTTGGATCGTGCTCAGGAGCGTCTGGCCACAGCTCTGACCAAGCTGGAGGAGGCTGAGAAGGCTGCTGATGAGAGTGAGAGGTGAGCAGAGCAGAGACTCCGACTCTGTATCATATACTACACTCGTAAACAAAAAAAGGTGCAATCTAGAACCAAAAATGGTTCTTTCAGCTGTCACCATAGGAGAAGCCTGTGAAGAACCACTTTTGTTTACGGGTAGAACCCTTTCCACAGAGGCCTCTACATGGAACCCAAAAGAGTTCTACATGGAACCTAAAAGGGTTTTACCAGGAGTCAAAAAGGATTCTCCTATGGGGACACCCTTTTGGAACCACTTCTTCTAGGAGTATAGACACAGCCATCATCAGACCCGTCAGTCTGTCTCAAACACAGCCATCATCAGACCCGTCAGTCTGTCTCAAACACAGCCATCTTCAGACCCGTCAGTCTGTCTCAAACACAGTCATCATCAGACCCGTCAGTCTGTCTCAAACACAGCCATCATCAGACCCGTCAGTCTGTCTCAAACACAGTCATCATCAGACCCGTCAGTCTGTCTCAAACACAGCCATCATCAGACCCGTCAGTCTGTCTCAAACACAGCCATCATCAGACCCGTCAGTCTGTCTCAAACACAGCCATCATCAGACCTGTCAGTCTGTCTCAAACACAGTCATCATCAGACCCGTCAGTCTGTCTCAAACACAGCCATCATCAGACCCGTCAGTCTGTCTCAAACACAGCCAACATCAGACCCGTCAGTCTGTCTCAAACACAGCCATCATCAGACCCGTCAGTCTGTCTCAAACACAGCCATCATCAGACCCGTCAGTCTGTCTCAAACACAGCCATCATCAGACCCGTCAGTCTGTCTCAAACACAGCCATCATCAGACCCGTCAGTCTGTCTCAAACACAGCCATCATCAGACCCGTCAGTCTGTCTCAAACACAGCCATCATCAGACCCGTCAGTCTGTCTCAAACACAGTCATCATCAGACCCGTCAGTCTGTCTCAAACACAGCCAGCCATCATCAGACCCGTCAGTCTGTCTCAGTCTGTCTCAAACACAGCCATCATCAGACCCGTCAGTCTGTCTCAAACACAGCCATCATCAGACCCGTCAGTCTGTCTCAAACACAGCCATCATCACAGCCCCGTCAGTCTGTCTCAAACACAGCCATCATCAGACCCGTCAGTCTGTCTCAAACACAGCCATCATCAGACCCGTCAGTCTGTCTCAAACACAGTCATCATCAGACCCGTCAGTCTGTCTCAAACACAGCCATCATCAGACCCGTCAGTCTGTCTCAAACACAGCCATCATCAGACCCGTCAGTCTGTCTCAAACACAGCCATCATCAGACCCGTCAGTCTGTCTCAAACACAGTCATCATCAGACCCGTCAGTCTGTCTCAAACACAGCCACCCGTCAGTCTCATCAGACCCGTCAGTCTGTCTCAAACACAGCCAACATCAGACCCGTCAGTCTGTCTCAAACACAGCCAACATCAGACCCGTCAGTCTGTCTCAAACACAGCCATCATCAGACCCGTCAGTCTGTCTCAAACACAGCCATCTTCAGACCCGCCAGTCTGTCTCAAACACAGCCATCATCAGACCATCAGTCAGTCTGTCTCAAACACAGCCATCATCAGACCCGACCCAGTCTGTCTCAAACACAGCCATCATCAGACCCGCCAGTCTGTCTCAAACACAGCCATCATCAGACCCGTCTCAGTCTGTCTCAAACACAGCCATCATCAGACCCGTCAGTCTGTCTCAAACACAGCCATCATCAGACCCGTCAGTCTGTCTCAAACACAGCCAACATCAGACCCGTCAGTCTGTCTCAAACACAGCCAACATCAGACCCGTCAGTCTGTCTCAAACACAGCCATCATCAGACCCGTCAGTCTGTCTCAAACACAGCCATCATCAGACCCGTCAGTCTGTCTCAAACACAGCCATCATCAGACCCGTCAGTCTGTCTCAAACACAGCCAACATCAGACCCGTCAGTCTGTCTCAAACACAGCCAACATCAGACCCGTCAGTCTGTCTCAAACAGGCCTCAGTCTGTCTCAAACACAGCCATCATCAGACCCAGCCATCATCAGTCTGTCTCAAACACAGCCATCATCAGACCCGTCAGTCTGTCTCAAACACAGCCATCATCAGACCCGTCAGTCTGTCTCAAACACAGCCATCATCAGACCCTCAAACACAGCCATCATCAGTCTGTCTCAAACACAGCCATCATCAGACCCAGTCAGTCTGTCTCAAACACAGCCATCATCAGACCCGTCAGTCTGTCTCAAACACAGCCATCATCAGACCCGTCAGTCTGTCTCAAACACAGCCATCATCAGACCCGTCAGTCTGTCTCAAACACAGTCATCATCAGACCCGTCAGTCTGTCTCAAACACAGTCATCATCAGACCCGTCAGTCTGTCTCAAACACAGCCATCATCAGACCCGTCAGTCTGTCTCAAACACAGTCATCATCAGACCCGTCAGTCTGTCTCAAACACAGCCATCATCAGACCCCAGTCAGTCTGTCTCAAACACAGCCATCATCAGACCCGTCAGTCTGTCTCAAACACAGCCATCATCAGACCTGTCAGTCTGTCTCAAACACAGTCATCATCAGACCCGTCAGTCTGTCTCAAACACAGCCATCATCAGACCCGTCAGTCTGTCTCAAACACAGCCAACATCAGACCCGTCAGTCTGTCTCAAACACAGCCATCATCAGACCCGTCAGTCTGTCTCAAACACAGCCATCATCAGACCCGTCAGTCTGTCTCAAACACAGCCATCATCAGACCCGTCAGTCTGTCTCAAACACAGCCATCATCAGACCCGTCAGTCTGTCTCAAACACAGCCATCATCAGACCCGTCAGTCTGTCTCAAACACAGCCATCATCAGACCCGTCAGTCTGTCTCAAACACAGTCATCATCAGACCCGTCAGTCTGTCTCAAACACAGCCATCATCAGACCCGTCTCAAACACAGTCTGTCTCAAACACAGCCATCATCAGACCCGTCAGTCTGTCTCAAACACAGCCATCATCAGATCAGACCCGTCAGTCTTTCTCAAACACAGCCATCATCAGACCCGTCAGTCTGTCTCAAACACAGCCATCATCAGACCCGTCAGTCTGTCTCAAACACAGCCATCATCAGACCCAGTCAGTCTGTCTCAAACACAGTCAGTCTGTCTCATCAGATCCCGTCAGTCTGTCTCAAACACAGCCATCATCAGACCCGTCAGTCTGTCTCAAACACAGCCATCATCAGACCCAGCCATCATCAGTCTGTCTCAAACACAGCCATCATCAGACCTGTCAGTCTGTCTCAAACACAGTCATCATCAGACCCGTCAGTCTGTCTCAAACACAGCCATCATCAGACCCGTCAGTCTGTCTCAAACACAGCCAACATCAGACCCGTCAGTCTGTCTCAAACACAGCCAACATCAGACCCGTCAGTCTGTCTCAAACACAGCCATCATCAGACCCGTCAGTCTGTCTCAAACACAGCCATCTTCAGACCCGTCAGTCTGTCTCAAACACAGCCATCATCAGACCCGTCAGTCTGTCTCAAACACAGCCATCATCAGACCCGTCAGTCTGTCTCAAACACAGTCATCATCAGACCCGTCAGTCTGTCTCAAACACAGCCATCATCAGACCCGTCAGTCTGTCTCAAACACAGCCATCATCAGACCCGTCAGTCTGTCTCAAACACAGCCATCATCAGACCCGTCAGTCTGTCTCAAACACAGCCATCATCAGACCCGTCAGTCTGTCTCAAACACAGCCAACATCAGACCCGTCAGTCTGTCTCAAACACAGCCAACATCAGACCCGTCAGTCTGTCTCAAACACAGCCATCATCAGACCCGTCAGTCTGTCTCAAACACAGCCATCATCAGACCCGTCAGTCTGTCTCAAACACAGCCATCATCAGACCCCCTGTCTCAAACACAGTCTGTCTCAAACACAGCCAACATCAGACCCGTCCAGTCTGTCTCAAACACAGCCAACATCAGACCCGTCTCAGTCTGTCTCAAACACAGCCATCATCAGACCCGTCTCAAACACAGTCTGTCTCAAACACAGTCTGTCTCAAACACAGCCATCATCAGACCCGTCAGTCTGTCTCAAACACAGCCATCATCAGACCCGTCAGTCTGTCTCAAACACAGCCATCATCAGACCCGTCAGTCTGTCTCAAACACAGCCATCATCAGACCCGTCAGTCTGTCTCAAACACAGCCATCATCAGACCCGTCAGTCTGTCTCAAACACAGCCATCATCAGACCCGTCAGTCTGTCTCAAACACAGCCATCATCAGACCCGCCAGTCTGTCTCAAACACAGCCATCATCAGACCCGTCAGTCTGTCTCAAACACAGCCATCATCAGACCCGTCAGTCTGTCTCAAACACAGTCATCATCAGACCCTGTCTCAAACACAGTCTGTCTCAAACACAGTCATAATCAGAGAGTCTGTCCCAGCCATCATCAGTCTGTCTCAAACACAGCCATCATCAGACCCGTCTCAAACACAGTCTGTCTCAAACACAGCCATCATCAGACCCGTCAGTCTGTCTCAAACACAGCCATCATCAGACCCGTCAGTCTGTCTCAAACACAGCCAACATCAGACCCAGTCTGTCTCAAACACAGCCAACATCAGTCTGTCTCAAACACAGCCAACATCAGACCCGTCAGTCTGTCTCAAACACAGCCATCATCAGACCCGTCAGTCTGTCTCAAACACAGCCATCATCAGACCCGTCAGTCTGTCTCAAACACAGCCATCATCAGACCCGTCAGTCTGTCTCAAACACAGCCATCATCAGACCTCAAACACAGCCATCATCAGTCAGTCTGTCTCAAACACAGCCATCATCAGATCAGACCAGCCATCATCAGACCCGTCAGTCTGTCTCTGTCTGTCTCAAACACAGTCATCATCAGACCCGTCAGTCTGTCTCAAACACAGTCATCATCAGACCCGTCAGTCTGTCTCAAACACAGCCATCATCAGACCCGTCAGTCTGTCTCAAACACAGTCATCATCAGACCCGTCAGTCTGTCTCAAACACAGCCATCATCAGACCCGTCAGTCTGTCTCAAACACAGCCATCATCAGACCCGTCAGTCTGTCTCAAACACAGCCATCATCAGACCCGTCAGTCTGTCTCAAACACAGCCATCATCAGACCCGTCAGTCTGTCTCAAACACAGCCATCATCAGACCCGTCAGTCTGTCTCAAACACAGTCTGTCTCAAACACAGCCATCATCAGACCCGTCAGTCTGTCTCAAACACAGCCATCATCAGACCCGTCAGTCTGTCTCAAACACAGCCATCATCAGACCCGTCAGTCTGTCTCAAACACAGCCATCATCAGACCCGTCAGTCTGTCTCAAACACAGCCATCATCAGACCCGTCAGTCTGTCTCAAACACAGCCATCATCAGACCCGTCAGTCTGTCTCAAACACAGTCATCATCAGACCAGTCTGTCTCAAACACAGTCTGTCTCAAACACAGCCATCATCAGACCCGTCAGTCTGTCTCAAACACAGCCATCATCAGACCCGTCAGTCTGTCTCAAACACAGCCATCATCAGACCCGTCAGTCTGTCTCAAACACAGCCATCATCAGACCCGTCAGTCTGTCTCAAACACAGCCATCATCAGACCCGTCAGTCTGTCTCAAACACAGTCATCATCAGACCCGTCAGTCTGTCTCAAACACAGCCATCATCAGACCCGTCAGTCTGTCTCAAACACAGCCATCATCAGACCCGTCAGTCTGTCTCAAACACAGCCATCATCAGACCCGTCAGTCTGTCTCAAACACAGTCATCATCAGACCCGTCAGTCTGTCTCAAACACAGCCATCATCAGACCCGTCAGTCTGTCTCAAACACAGCCAACATCAGACCCGTCAGTCTGTCTCAAACACAGCCAACATCAGACCCGTCAGTCTGTCTCAAACACAGCCATCATCAGACCCTGTCTCAAACACAGTCTGTCTCAAACACAGCCATCTTCAGTCCCGTCAGTCTGTCTCAAACACAGCCATCATCAGACCCGTCAGTCTGTCTCAAACACAGCCATCATCAGACCCGTCAGTCTGTCTCAAACACAGTCATCATCAGAGTCTGTCCCAGCCATCATCAGTCTGTCTCAAACACAGCCATCATCAGACCCGTCAGTCTGTCTCAAACACAGCCATCCATCATCAGATCATCCCGTCAGTCTGTCTCAAACACAGCCATCATCAGACCCGTCAGTCTGTCTCAAACACAGCCAACATCAGACCCGTCAGTCTGTCTCAAACACAGCCAACATCAGACCCGTCAGTCTGTCTCAAACACAGCCATCATCAGACCCGTCAGTCTGTCTCAAACACAGCCATCATCAGACCCGTCAGTCTGTCTCAAACACAGCCATCATCAGACCCGTCAGTCTGTCTCAAACACAGCCAACATCAGACCCGTCAGTCTGTCTCAAACAGACAGTCTCAAAACATCAGACCCGTCAGTCTGTCTCAAACACAGCCATCATCAGACCCGTCAGTCTGTCTCAAACACAGCCATCATCAGACCCGTCAGTCTGTCTCAAACACAGCCATCATCAGACCCAGCCATCATCAGTCTGTCTCAAACACAGCCATCATCAGACCCGTCAGTCTGTCTCAAACACAGCCATCATCAGACCCGTCAGTCTGTCTCAAACACAGCCATCATCAGACCCGTCAGTCTGTCTCAAACACAGCCATCATCAGACCCGTCAGTCTGTCTCAAACACAGCCATCATCAGACCCGTCAGTCTGTCTCAAACACAGTCATCATCAGACCCGTCAGTCTGTCTCAAACACAGTCATCATCAGACCCGTCAGTCTGTCTCAAACACAGTCATCATCAGACCCAGTCAGTCTGTCTCAAACACAGCCATCATCAGACCCGTCAGTCTGTCTCAAACACAGCCATCATCAGACCCGTCAGTCTGTCTCAAACACAGCCATCATCAGACCCGTCAGTCTGTCTCAAACACAGCCAACATCAGACCCGTCAGTCTGTCTCAAACAGACAGCCAACATCAGACCCTGTCTCAAACACAGTCTGTCTCAAACACAGCCATCATCAGACCCGTCAGTCTGTCTCAAACACAGCCATCATCAGACCCGTCAGTCTGTCTCAAACACAGCCATCATCAGACCCGTCAGTCTGTCTCAAACACAGTCATCATCAGACCCGCCAGTCTGTCTCAAACACAGTCATCATCAGACCCGTCAGTCTGTCTCAAACACAGCCATCATCAGACCCATCAGACCCGGTCAGTCTGTCTCAAACACAGCCATCATCAGACCCGTCAGTCTGTCTCAAACACAGTCATCATCAGACCCGTCAGTCTGTCTCAAACACAGTCATCATCAGACCCGTCAGTCTGTCTCAAACACAGTCATCATCAGACCCGTCAGTCTGTCTCAAACACAGTCATCATCAGACCCGTCAGTCTGTCTCAAACACAGTCATCATCAGACCCGTCAGTCTGTCTCAAACACAGCCATCATCAGACCCGTCAGTCTGTCTCAAACACAGCCATCATCAGACCCGTCAGTCTGTCTCAAACACAGCCATCATCAGACCCGTCAGTCTGTCTCAAACACAGCCATCATCAGACCCGTCAGTCTGTCTCAAACACAGCCATCATCAGACCCGTCAGTCTGTCTCAAACACAGTCATCATCAGACCCGTCAGTCTGTCTCAAACACAGTCATCATCAGACCCGTCAGTCTGTCTCAAACACAGCCATCATCAGACCCGTCAGTCTGTCTCAAACACAGCCATCATCAGACCCGTCAGTCTGTCTCAAACACAGCCATCATCAGACCCTTCAGTCTGTCTCAAACACAGCCATCATCAGACCCGTCAGTCTGTCTCAAACACAGCCATCATCAGACCCAGCCATCATCAGAGTCTGTCTCAAACACAGTCATCATCAGACCCGTCAGTCTGTCTCAAACACAGCCATCATCAGACCCGTCAGTCTGTCTCAAACACAGCCATCATCAGACCCGTCAGTCTGTCTCAAACACAGCCATCATCAGACCCGTCAGTCTGTCTCAAACACAGCCATCATCAGACCCTTCAGTCTGTCTCAAACACAGCCATCATCAGACCTGTCAGTCTGTCTCAAACACAGCCATCATCAGACCCGTCAGTCTGTCTCAAACACAGTCATCATCAGACCCGTCAGTCTGTCTCAAACACAGTCATCATCAGACCCGTCAGTCTGTCTCAAACACAGTCATCATCAGACCCGTCAGTCTGTCTCAAACACAGCCATCATCAGACCCGTCAGTCTGTCTCAAACACAGCCATCATCAGACCCGTCAGTCTGTCTCAAACACAGCCATCATCAGACCCTGTCAGTCTGTCTCAAACACAGTCATCAACACCAAACCCATATACATGACATCAATCCACATGACCACAGTAATACTATTATCATTTCACTCTTAAACGTGTTCAGTAAAGGATGCATTATAAAGGGATTGTATCATTTCAGCCAGTAGTTTTAGAAGAAGCCAAGCCGAGCAAAAATTGTGCACAATTGTGTACAACGACATCCATTTCTTATGATATGTTAAATCCTGCATTTTTTTTTACAATATTCTGCAATTCATATGATACAGTATGTTATGAATTCCAATAAGTACAATATGTGACAACTTTGTAAGTGCTTAAGATCATGTTCAATCTCTTTAACTAGCACACTTATTGAGAAGAGTTCATGTAAAATATGCATAAGCACACTGTACCAGATTTATTGTGTCGCCTAGTGGTTAGAGCGTTGGACTAGTAACCGCAAGGTTGCAAGTTCAAACCCCCGAGCTGACAAGGTACAGATCTGTCATTCTGCCCCTGAACAGGCAGTTAACCCACTGTTCCTAGGCCGTCATTGAAAATAAGAATTTGTTCTTAACTGACTTGCCTGGTTAAATAAAGGTAAAATAAAAATAAAATAAAACAATAGCCAAGTGCCAAATGTAGTTATGGCCCCCACAGTGTGTGGACTGTTGGGCTGCAGATTAATGTCCTGTTCCTTTTAGTTGATCAACATTTTATTTCTTTAAAAAACAAGACAACATGCAATGTCCTCCTATCCCTGACATATGTTCCCCCCGTTTATTCTGTCCTCCAGAGGCATGAAGGTGATTGAAAACAGAGCATCGAAGGATGAGGAGAAGATGGAGCTGCAGGAGATCCAGCTGAAGGAGGCCAAGCACATCGCTGAGGAGGCTGACAGGAAATACGAGGAGGTGAGTTTCCCAGCATTCCTTAGGCTGATACTTTATGATATACAGTACCTTCGGAAAGCATTCAGACCCCTTTACTTTTTCCTCATTTTGTTACATTACAGCCTTATTCTAAAAAATGATTAAATAAAAATAAATCCTCATCAATCTACACACAATACCTCACAACGACAAAGCAAAAAGGTTTTTATTTAAACATTTTTTTTTAAATTAAAGATAAGAAAACAGAAATACCTTATGTACATAAGTATTCAGACCCTTTGCTATGAGACTCGAAATTGAGCTCAGGTGTATCCTGTTTCCATTGAGCATCCTTGAGATGTTTCTATAATTTGATTGGAAAATGTGGTAAATTAAATTGATTGGACATGAAATAAATTGATTGCACCTGTCTATATAAGGTCCCACAGTTGACAGTGCATGTCAGAGCAAAAATCAAGCCATGAGGTCGAAGGAATTGTCTGTAGAGCTCCGAGACAGGATTGTGTCGAGGCACAGATCTGGGGAAAGGTACAACAAAACATTCTGCATTATTGACCAAGATTGAACTCTTTGGCCTGAATGCCAAGTGTCACATCTGGAAGTAACCTGGCACCATCCCTACGGTGAAGCATGGTGGTGGCAGCATCACGCTGTGGGGATGTTTTTCAGCGGCAGGGACTAGTCAGGATCGAGGGAAAGATGAACAGAGGAAAGTACACAGAGATACTTGATGAAAACCTGCTCCAGAGTGCTCAGGAACAAAGACTGGGGTGAAGGTTCACCTTCCAACAGGACAACGACCCTAAGCACAGAGCCAAGACAACGCAGAAGTGGCTTCGGGACAAGTCTCAGAATGTCCTGGAAAAATGGAAGTGGTCTGAATACTTTCTGAAGGCACTGTACTTCTGAGGTACTCGTGTGTGTGTGTGCATGTGCGCTTGTGGGAAACAGACAGCATATAGACCTGTACATGAAACTAAACATATAACATATTGATTGCTTGGTGCACCAATGTGGTATGGTGATGTGTTGTCCTATTATGGGTGAAAACAGGTCGCCCGTAAGCTGGTCATCATTGAGAGTGATCTGGAACGTACAGAGGAGCGCGCTGAGCTCTCTGAAGGGTAAAAACCTTGGAACCAACCACAAAATACAGCACAATTTACTGCTTTGGAGACAACCTGCTGTTACTCTTATTGTGTGCTTATTGCCCTGTTATAACTCTTGTTTCTTTCCCCCGTCGGTCCTCCTATTGCATTCATTCTTTCTCCTCCTCTGCTCCTTCAAACATACATAAAACACCAGCAAATGTGCTGAGCTTGAGGAAGAGTTGAAGACAGTCACAAACAACCTGAAGTCTCTTGAGGCTCAGGCAGAGAAGGTAGGTGTCTGTTTAGACAAATGTATCTCTTCTCAGGTCGTTGCAGTCAGTTATATCCCCATTGCCTGCTAGTATAGCCATAGAGATAAAGGGAGGTAACTCTATTGGGTAGGCCCACTCATTTATGCCTGTTATCCCTTGAACCAGTTCATGTCGGTAGTGCTGTGATGATGACTCTCTGACCTGCGCTCCACTATGTCACTACAGTACTCACAGAAGGAGGACAAGTACGAGGAGGAGATCAAGGTTCTCACAGACAAGCTAAAGGAGGTGAGTTCCCTTTAGCATTAGCAAATTAGCTAATGTTTCCATTCACTTTACCATTAGCTAAAGTGGGACATTAGCGTTAGCATGTTAACCACTAGATCGTCTGTAAAGTGCGACCATAGAAAGGGTGGAGAACATTAGACATTGTATTATATATCTATGTTGGAACATGTTTTGGTGTGATGAGGATGGGAGACACTCATCACATCTTGTCTGCCTCTTGTGCCACAGGCTGAGACCCGTGCTGAGTTCGCTGAGAGGTCCGTGGCCAAGCTTGAGAAGACCATTGATGATCTGGAGGGTATGGACCTTTTTTCCTTTCATTTCATATATTGTGAAGCATTTTCTATGTGAGAATCTGAGGTAAGTTGTATAGTAAAACCGGACATATACAGTGCCTTCAGAAAGTATTCACACCCTGTTGTATTTGTTACAGCCTGAATTTAAAATGTATTACATTTTGTCACTGGCTTACACACAATATCCCATAATATCAGAGGAATTGTGTTTTTAGAAATGTTCACAAATTAATAAAAAAATGAAACGTTGAAATGTCTTGCGTCAATAAGTATTCAACCCCTTTGTTATGACAAGCCTAAATAAGTTCAGGAGTAAAAATGTGCTTAGCAAGTCACATAATAAGTTGCATTGGCACACTCTATGTGCAATAATAGTGTTTAAAATTATTTCTGAATGACTACCTCATTCATCTCTGTACTCCACATATAAAATTACCTTTAAGTTCCCTCAGTTGACCAGTGAATATCAAACACAGATTCAACCACAAAGACCAGGGAGGTTTTCCAATTTCATGCAAAGAAGGGCACCTATTGGTAGATGGGTAAAAAAAACTAAAAACACACGCATTGAATAACCCTTTGAGCATGGTGAAGTTATTAATTACACTTTGGATGGTGTATCAATATACCCAGTCACTACAAAGATACAGGCGTCCTTCCTAACTCAGTTGCCGGAAAGAAAGGAAACCGCTCAGGGATTTCACCATGAGGCCATTGGTGACATTAAAACAGTGAGGGTTTAATAGCTATGATGGGAGAAAACTGAGGATGAATCAACAACATTGTAGTTACTCCACAATACTAACCTAAAGGACAGAGTGAAAAGAAGGAAGCCTGTACAGAATTAAAATATTCAAAAAATCCATCCTGTTTTCAATAAGGCACTAAAGTAAAACTGCAAAAAATGTGACAAAGAAATTAACTCTATATCATGAATACAAAGTGTTATGTTTGGGGCAAATACAACACATCACTGACCACCACTCTTCATATTTTCAAGCGTGGTGGTGGCTGCATCATGTTATGGGTATGCTTGTCATCTGCAAGGACTAGGGAGATTTTTAAGATAAAAATAAACAAAATAGAGCTAAGCAAGGGCAAAATCCTAGAGTAAAACCTGGGAGACAAATTCACCTTTCAGCAGGAGAATAATCTGAAACAGAAGGCCAAATATACACTGGAGTTGCTTACCAAGATGACATTGAGTGGCCTAGTTACAGTTTTGGTTTGAAAATCTATGGCAAGACTTGAAAATGGCTGTCTAGCAATGATCAACAACCAACTTGTCAGAGCTTGAATAATTTTAAAAAGAGTAATGTGTGAAGTCTAACCTTTCATCACCTCCTCTGTGGTGTCATCAGATACTGCACCTACATTCTGCACAGTCAGTTCTGTGCTAGGCAGACTAGGCCAGTGCCACAGCTGACATTATGCAGACCCACAGTCAGTATTTGTTAGGCTAGTGCAGGCCAGGGAAAGAAATGTCTCATGCTGTTGTTGGTGTGACTGTGGCACTGTAGCTGTGGAATTACAATGCATTCACAATGGAGCTCTATATAATTTGGTTGGAGACCATGTTGTCATTTCCTTCTGGAAAAGAAAGCAGCGACACACTATGCCACTCCGATGTAATATGTATTATTAGATACAAACATTTCCACACCAAGCTGCCTTCATCAGGGTTTCGGTTAGTCATTTCCTTATTGGTCTAAACAATCTAACAGGGCATTAGTGGCCTGTGCACATCCTATTGCTCCCTTATTCTTTTTTGGTTTGACATTCTATTTTATTTATTTGTTCTCTGACAATCCATTGTTTTTTCCTACCTTTTCCCCTACTTTCTTTGCTCTGTCTATCATCTCTGTTGTTGTCCCCAACCTCCTTCATTATCACCCCATCGATGTCATCTCCTCCACCTCTCCTCCTCCTCCACTCCACCCATAATAGATGAGTTGTATGCACAGAAGCTAAAGTACAAGGCCATCAGCGAGGAGCTGGACCACGCCCTCAACGACATGACCTCCATGTAATCTATCACCTGCTTGTGTCTGCTTGTGCGTTGTGCGTAGGTCTCACCCACTCACAATTGTTTCTACTGTATACTCCCTCTAGTGGCATATTGTTCTGTATGTTTCATTCGTTTGGATTTTTCCACTCACATTTTAGTTTCAGTGCCTACTAATCTGACTCACTTTGCACTTCTGCCATGCAACAGAAAATAGCTTTTGCCTTTTGTAGTTAACTAGTGGCTTTTTTGTTAGGCTGAGAAAACTATATAGAATCTAACATGCATTGTACAATCAGTTTTTACATGCTTTTAGAAACATCTAAATTGAACTTCCAGAATAGTGTACCTCTCAACCTTTTTGAGCACCTGGCTCTGCTTTCTGTTCTGTGTGCTGTGGTTTCCACCCTGCATGTCATATCAGTCACGTGTCTTTCTATGATTTGTCCCCCCAACGCATTTTGTTTTTCCTCTCATTCTTTTCCAGTTAAATTGTTTACATCATTTCACAACCATCACAGACGCCACCCGCTGGTTGAGAGGCCTCTCTCTACTACAACTATGTGGCAGTATCGCCCAACATCCTGTCCCCTATGTCTCCACGTCTCTTCTCTACCACAGCACATTGGGCCTCTGCTGCTGCTGCCATCCTATAGACCACCTTTTGTACAGAACCCTGACTCATTTTGCTTTCTGTAAAATAAACTTTACATCCATCCATGTCAGCCGTCCTTACCCTTCAAATCTGTAGTTCTTAATTTCCTTCATTTTATTTCCTGTCTATAAATGTTTCTCTGTTTAATTTATTACTGAGCAGCTTTGAATAAAACCGAAAGCTCCTCTTCACAAACGTGTTTTTTGTTTTTGATTTGATTTTGGTTGGCACTATGTACTATGGTAGTAGTATTAACAAAAAATGTGCTTACATTTGGACAAAAGCACATCCACCGAGCTTATTCTTTAAAAAAAAAAGTATACAGGTGTTTATTGACAGGGATAGCAAGAAATTAAGAGGGAGAGAGAGCTAAAAAAGATTGTGTAGAGGTGCGGTGGGACAGGGATTTGACCCCACTCAGGCAGTGGATTGTTTAAGTGCAGAGGGCTGCGGCCATGACCTCTCTACCAACCTCAGGCATGGTTTCAAATTCTTTGACCAGCTGAGTAATTGACATGGATTGATCAGAAACTGAAAATGTATCTGTTTCAGCATCCTCAGCATTCCCGACGATCACACTTTGCTTCATGTTCAAAGCCAAAAGATAATAGTGACGTGTAACATTGGGGATATTCTGTAAACATATAATTCAGTCATTTCACAGTCACACCATCTCCACATTGAGGTGAGGGAGCCATTTCTTAGTTTGCATATAGATGTGATCCTTTAGGCAGAGGGTAGAAAACAATGGTATTTGTTGTGTGTGCTGTTGTAGCATGACACAAGACTCTCTTTCTGTACTAACACACTTTGTTTTCTCTATTCTATTTTCTCTTAACCTGCTTTCTGACTGCAAAGACCCTCTGTACCAGGAGCTTGAGAAAAATCGTCTTCTTTCCAATGAACTGAGAGTGGTGTTAAATCAGGATTAAACTATTACTGGATGTGTTGTGAAATTAGCACTGTGCTCAAATTGGATGAAAAAAAATGAAAGGCACTCTTCGTTTGTGGCACAAAATTAAAATACATTTGTCTTGTCATGTCATTGGCCGTAGACATTTGTCTGATGCTGTGATGGAAATATAGGCTAATGTGTGTCTCTGACACAAACCTAAGAGTGAGGCAAAGACAAAAAATATATATATTGGATAATATTTATCGGGAAGAAATAATTGGACTTGTAGTTAATGCGGAGCATCAGAGAAATGAAATGCATGTTCACATTGCAGGTGAAGAGGGCAGGTTTCACAGACTCACAGATGGATTTTAGTTTAGTTAACCAACATCTGGAATTGTTATTTCATGAACAGCAATTTGATTTAGATAACATAAACTGGATCACTGTCTATAAGTCTATGGCTGAAAGATCGTCCATTGTACAGGAGTAAATCTGGGCATAATCTGGGTCTGTGAAACTGACCCATAATGTATGATAAGGCTTGATATGAGTGTGCATTATAACAATATCTACTGACTGTGGTTGACTAAGGATATACACAGGGACCACCTTTTAATGTTTTAACTATAACAATCTTCATTCAATATTATTGGGTCTGTGAAACTCTTGGTTAAGTCATTTTAATTGTGGTCAAAAATTATAAATAGTCTGCAGGCTTCATTTTTATGTTGCACACATAGTTTGTCACTATCAGGCTAATGATGAGATAAGAGAACTTTGGTATGTGTCAAATGTTGGATCAGACACTCATGGACCTCAATAACATGCAACAACATGGTCCATTATCACACAAGACTGCACCGCTCACCTGCTGTGACCTGGTCCAGCATTACACCATGATCACACCAACACTCACCTGCTGTGACCTGGTCCAGCATTACACCATGATCACACCAACACTCACCTGCTGTGACCTGGTCCAGCATTACACCATGATCACACCAACACTCACCTGCTGTGACCTGGTCCAGCATTACACCATGATCACACCAACACTCACCTGCTGTGACCTGGTCCAGCATTACACCATGATCACACCAACACTCACCTGCTGTGACCTGGTCCAGCATTACACCATGATCACACCAACACTCACCTGCTGTGACCTGGTCCAGCATTACACCATGATCACACCAACACTCACCTGCTGTGACCTGGTCCAGCATTACACCATGATCACACCAACACTCACCTGCTGTGACCTGGTCCAGCATTACACCATGATCACACCAACACTCACCTGCTGTGACCTGGTCCAGCATTACACCATGATCACACCAACACTCACCTGCTGTGACCTGGTCCAGCATTACACCATGATCACACCAACACTCACCTGCTGTGACCTGGTCCAGCATTACACCATGATCACACCAACACTCACCTGCTGTGACCTGGTCCAGCATTACACCATGATCACACCAACACTCACCTGCCGTTGCCATGGAGGGCTCCTCCGTGCCCTCTTTGTGGAGATCTCTGGGGCTTGACTGTTTTCTCCGCTCTCAGAGGGGCTGAGAAAACAAACACAATGGACTTCAACTGGATGTTAGCTAGACAGCAAAGCAGACATATGGCTGAGCAGTCACTTGACTCATATACCATTTATTTTTGTATGTTAAAGTGAGATTTAATTGACAAAATGTGCACGTGATTTATTCAAGCTATTATAATGGACAGGATTACTCTTGACCAATTAAGCCATAACCGAAGCCAAGGTTTAACATTTGTACTTTTTTATTCTGCTTTTGTAACTTGTTCTTTTAGTTATTTATTGTCCATGTTTCTTTATGTACATGTTTCATATGTATGTGCTGGTGCCTCAGTGATATACAGTACTTATATTTAAAAGGAAGTAAGCATGTGCAATATGTACACTGATACAATGTTTAGCGAGGCGGAAGGTACAGTATGTTCATTTAATCTCAAATAGATCGACCTAGATCATTTCATGTCCGGTGTCACTGCCACGGGAATGCTTTTTTGTGGTCAAACAGTATACATGTTTGATTTGATGGTGTCTCTTGTTCCTTTTATTATGTGAATGTAATATATAAATAAAAACCCACAATCACATTTAGGAAGTGTCACTTTCAGAAACATGTTGACATCTGTAATCTGTGCTATTATTTTACAGTGGTTACACTGTAGATAAGGAGTACAGTTAGAATCGTAGTCTAGTCTCCACTAAGTCAACTATGATTTTGTTGAAATCTATTTGACTTTCTTTGGAGTGATAAAAGGATCATTCTTGCTCAAATGCCAATGGACTGGAAATGTAATCCATGAATATATGACACAAAATATATATATGTGGTGAAAGGACAACAACCTCCCCCTCAACGTGATCAAGACAAAGGAGATGATTGTGGACTCCAGGAAAAGGAGGACCGAGTATGCCCCCACTCTCATCGACAGGGCTGTAGTAGAGTAGGTTGAGAGCTAGTTCTTTGCCGTCCACATCACCAACAAACTAACATAGTCCAAGCACACCAAGACAGTCACGACAAAACCTATTCCCCCTCGGGAGACTGAAAAGATTTGGCATGGGTCCTCAGATCCTTAAAAGGTTTTACAGCTGCACCATCGAGAGCATCCTGACGGGTTGCATCACTGCCTGGTATGGCAAATGCTCGGCCTCCAACCGCAAGGCACTACAGAGCGTATGACCCAGTACATCACCGGGGCCGAGCTCCCTGTCATCCAGGACATCTATACCAGGTTGTGTCAGAGGAAGGCCCTAAAAATTGTCAAAGACTCCAGCCACACTAGTCATAGACTGTTCTTTCTGGTACCGCACAGCAAGCGGTACCGGAGGGCCAAGTCTAGGTCCAAGAGGCTTCTTAACAGCTTCTACCCCCAAGCCATAAGACTCCTGAACATCTAATCAAATGGCTACCCAGACTGTTTGCATTGTAGTTTAAGGGCTTGCACGTAAGCATTTCACTGTAAGGTCTACACTTGTTGTATTCGGCGCATGGACAAATAACGTTTGATTTGATTTATACATACTAGGCAGATAAAGTGTACTCGCCACTAGGTGGCAGTAATAGTGTATTAGTGCTTTCGATATTTAGCTATGCAATTTGCATTAGTGAAAGGTCAAAAGACAAATCCGTAGCTAGCTGCCAAGATCTTGCGAAGGAAATATGGATGGAAATACAGACTTTTCTGGCGTTTCAGATGAATGCACGGCAGAATACATTCTCAGTAATGTGGCAGAAGTAGTGGAGAGAATTTTGACGTTTGTACCAACCAAATCCCTGCTCCAAATTGCTTGGTAAGTGACTAGCTAGCTAGCTAACTTTAGGTAGCCAAGGATTCCGGATAACACTGACCGATTAGCCACAGTCAGCTAGCTAGCGAGCACAGTGTTTTTTTTTTAATCAACAATGGCAATGCACGTTTCAAGTTCTAAACAGGACTGGAACTGAATATATGTAGCTAACTAGCAATCTACACGAAATGTATATGTTAGCTGTATACGTTTTGCTTGCAAAAAAGGCGTGCAGCCATGTGAAACTAGCATACGTTAGCTAGCTAACAGGTAGCACAACAGTATTTTAGTAATAATCTTGTATTACAGATTAGTGTTTGACAGCTAAATTAGCTAGCTAAGAAAAGCTTGGAATCTAGCTAACGTTAGCAAGTTATCCCCAGACTGGTCGTAGGTATCATGCTTTTTAAACAACTTCCTTGTCATGCCAGGATGAGAGTGAGAGCTAACGACGACTGTCTTCCTTATTGTGCAGTGTTTGCAGACTGTGGATGAACTGTGCACGGAGAGTACTGAGGGTCCAGCAGAAGTTGACGTGGGTGTCTGCCTCTGGACCGTCCAACTATGACGGCCATGCTCTCTGCCACAGCCTGGCAGAAGAAGTGGAGGTCAGTTTGACTACTGAAAATACACAAGAAATTACAACAGGGTCTCTTTCAGGAGAACGTTCATGAATTGTTGATAGAAGTGTCATGAATAGAGCTGACACGATTGCATGCCAGAGAGTAGTATCTCGTGAATAGACGACAAACATAAATGGTACCGTAGATATGTCTTTATACTATGAACGCTGATCGATAACTTGCAGAAGTAGTTCCAGTTTTTCGTCACTGGTTTTATATTTGGACAAATCAAGATTTCGCAGATGTTACCATATTTTCTCATTTTGGAATGGGAGGGGACATCTGGCCCATACATTTACCCATAACTTGCAAAGAGTGGATCTCCTCAATCCGGTTCCACTCCTCGTTTTAGCATCTCATCTCTTAACATGTACAGACTCAGAACTTAATCGAGCATCTGACCAATTACGCAAGACTTTAGTTCTGGGTTAACTGAGATTAGCCAGAGGCATGCTTGTTCGACATTATGCATATCTATCTGTATGCTGGTGCAACAGTCCTACAAGTAGGCTAGTAGAACACAGTAAAGTTATAGCCTGGCTCCTACAGTGGAAGACTATGTGGAGTCTGACATTATTGAAAACTGTAGAAACACCTCTCTCTTAATGTTTGCAGAATGTATACCTGCTGCCCAAAACAGTCTTGGTTATGGTGGACAGCGAGACCTTCAGTGGACAAGACTCTTCCTACAAGCAGAAAAAGGGTAAGATGTAACATGTACTACATTTACTACTCTGTAGTAAAGCACACTAATAATGCTGGGCAGAGAAGTAAAAAGTACTGTGGCCTCTTATCTACTAGCTAACTTCCATTTAGTTTGTTACTAAACACGTGGTAAGTTATTAAAAGTTGAAGGCTAAGTTGTGAAACCTGCTGCTTATATTAGAGTCGCAGTCAGTAACAATCTAATTGTAAGGCATGTTCTAACCTGTATCCCCTCTTGCAGCACGCAAGACCCACCACAGTCCAGACTCAGTGGAGGAACTGAACAGGCTGTTCCCCAATGGATGTGACATCATGGCCATCACCACGCCTGGTGTTGTTTGTAAGAACTACAGTATTTTCATATTTCCCTTCCTAATGACCAGAACACCGTGTGGTAACTATTCCATGTGTTATAATATGTTATAACACATAATTCCTACAACACTAACTACTCATAGCTAGCTCTTGTGCCATAATTCATGACACAGGCTGCTGCCGGTGCATGCCATTCAGGTCCTTTCCTCTTTGATGCGTGTTGTGCATTCTCATCTACCAGTTTTTGAATGTTAACCAGCTCACTTAAGCATATCACAGAGGAATGGGTCACCTGTCAACAGGGGATGGTCCACATTAATCTCCCCCTGCCTTATTAACATAGGGTGCTCTGCTTTGGAGCTGGGAAGAGAAGCATGGCGACTAGATATGTCGATAGATAACCTACTATTCCAGGACTGACAACAGGATCTGTGCTCTGTATTCCTCTATATAATCACTAAGCTGGAGAGAAGTGACACTCCATCAACCAAGTATGCAGATAGTGTCTTTGCTCGCGAACTGAAAATCTAGCTAGGTAATATTGATTTGTTATGTGTTAAATAGTGTTATGTCACATAGATTGAGTGCTTAGAGAACCAGGGAAGTGGAACACCATGCAATATGTTAAAATGCAATTACTGTTAGCTAGCTAACTACTTTAAATATACATCATACATTTACCAATATAAGGAAAAGGACATTGGTTGACAGTATTTACATTTACATTTAAGTCATTTAGCAGACGCTCTTATCCAGAGCGACTTACAAATTGGTGCGTTCACCTTAAGACATCCAGTGGAACAGCCACTTTACAATAGTGCATCTAAATCTTTTAAGGGGGGGTGAGAAGGATTACTTTATCCTATCCTAGGTATTCCTGAAAGAGGTGGGGTTTCAGGTGTCTCCGGAAGGTGGTGATTGACTCCGCTGTCCTGGCGTCGTGAGGGAGTTTGTTCCACCATTGGGGGGCCAGAGCAGCGAACAGTTTTGACTGGGCTGCGCGGGAACTGTACTTCCTCAGTGGTAGGGAGGCGAGCAGGCCAGAGGTGGATGAACGCAGTGCCCTTGTTTGGGTGTAGGGCCTGATCAGAGCCTGGAGGTACTGAGGTGCCGTTCCCCTCACAGCTCCGTAGGCAAGCACCATGGTCTTGTAGCGGATGCGAGCTTCAACTGGAAGCCAGTGGAGAGATGATGAGAGTATGATTTGTCCTTTTGCCTTTTCCCACAGTAACCCTGAAGAAGGCATTTGCCAAAATGTAGATTTATTTTAAAGGAAACTTCCAATATCCTCCCAAGAGTTGCTGCTGAGTCTCTCTTCATCTTCCCCCACAGTAACTCCCAGTGGCTCCCACTCGGGTGCACCGAAGGAGTTCCAAGAAGGAGAAGCTGGCTACGCTATCATGTTCCCTAGGATGGAGGGAGTGGACATCCGCCCCTTTCACTTCTGCAAACGCACCATCTCAGAGTCACACCTGGAGGAAGCAGGTTGGTGAGACCGACTGGGAGTTGAAGTTATGATGATGTCGTGTCTTTGAGTGTGCCGGATTAAGTGATATGACATGCTATTCTATAAAATCATTTCTCTGTAATTAATATTACCTGATTGAGCTAATCATGTAAATGTAATTAACTAGAAAGTCGGGGCACCACAAAATAATATTTATAGAGCTGTTATCTTCCGAATAAACTCTTAAAGACCTAGTAATATTTTACATCAATAGCAGTCAATATTAATTGTCACCTTATTTCCGTCTCATCTGAAAGTTGTACATTCTTGGTTATCTTCACGAACCCTGGCTAACAAGTTGAATCAGCAATTCAAAATTGGGTTTAATGATTTATTTATTAAATACATAACTAATCACACAGAATTACATATACACAGAATTAACCATACCTTGATTACAAATGATGTAATAAAGGAAAACGTCCCTAGTGTACGGAACAGATATGACAGCTGGTTACACAAAGAAAAGTGGGTTGGGTTTGAGTGAAAGAGCGAGAAGACTGAAGAACAAAGGGAGAAGCAATGTCTCTATCGGGCCGTAGACAGCTACTCTATCGTAAATACAGAATCTTATGCATTCTAAATTACCGCCCATTTGGTAAAGGGAAATGCAATAAATATTTACTCTGAGCTGTGCTTCGGTATGTTGGTCGTAGATGCTAGTCGTGTTGGCCAACAGAGATCTTCCTGTCCTCGGATGAATGTCTCTGGTGGTAAATTGGATACGTTGTAGTAACGTCGTTGTGTGGTAGACGAGATACTCTGTCTGTTCTTTCCTGTCTGTTCTTTTGTTTGCAGCTGCTGTTGCTAACTCAACGGATAGGAGGTATCACTTCTGTAGCGAATAAGAGTTCAAAGTTCATACCATTCGCAACCAAAGCTCACGCTGAAGTTGGCTTCGTTCTGTAGTTATCTGAACCCTTCTGACATCGGATCGTCATCCTAATGTACCCGGAACAGGAAGTTATATTGTCGTCAAGGCTTTATATAGGAAGGGAGAGGAGGGCGTGTTTCATAGTTTATCACCAATGTCTCTTCACGTGGGCGGGCCACTGAGTCGGGCCTAATTCACTCATGAAAACCCTATTCTCACATTTTAGAAGCTAAAATCACATTTCATCCCCTCACAAATAATTTCATATTCAAACGTTTAAATTGCACAACAATTCCATGTGAACCTGATAACTATAATGTGTAGTCTTTCCACTGTACCGTTTGTCATCCTATCATTGATGAGAATGTCTCAGATGACAACCGAACTGAAATCATATTCATAAAGTACCAACGCATATGTTCAACTGGTTGGATAACCAAAATATGATTAATTTCCTCCCACCTGCTGATGTTCCCAGAATTTCTATTCTAACCAAGGGATGTTCAATAGTCACATCAGTAGGGTAGAGAGAGGAAAAGGGGGGGAAAGGTATTTATGACTGTCATAAACCTACCCCAGGCCAGCATCATGACAATGACCAGTTCAGAAATATACCTTTCTCCGCTCTCCCACATAGGGGTACCACAGTCAACCATTAAGCTGGTCAGTGCCGGTCTTGTTCTAGCCTAATACAAACCCTGCAGTGTAAAGTTGATACTAGGATTAGTATATGAGTGTGTGATAAATACCAATATTTACAGAAAAGAGATGGCAACAAACATTTCTACAGTATGCTAAACACATCCTTGGCTTTAGCCAACCGTCCACCATAATATGATTCCATCTCTGACCCCTCTCTGTTGTCGTCCTGTCCCCTCAGGGCTGGTGAATAACCCTGATCTGCGTGTGGTGCTGCTGTTTGGCTATGAAGCCTACAAACCCGGAGCAGCCCGCTTCCTTAACCAGGTCCTGGAGCCTTTGGCACGCAGCAAGGCTCTCATCGCTGGGGGCCATGTGGAGAATGTCTTCTCCCCTGAAAGAGAGTGGTGAGTACCTGAGTGATCTGTAACATGTACTGTTCTTTTCAATGCTGAGAAGGGTCAGGAGTTCTCAAACATGGGTCTGGGGTCTTATTTATTGCGACCTCCTAGTAATCTACCAAGCGGCAAAACAACATATGTTTTAAGGTAGTGGGGGTCCTCAGCTGGAGCCTCATCATATTCAGAGGGCCCTGACATGAAACGTTTGGGAATCCCTACTCTTACTATGCAGCTGTGACTTTGTTTTTGTCTGTCCCGCGATCGTTCTATGTAACTGTTGCTGGGGCTGGTGCGGTGGTGTAGGTCTGGCCCTGAGTGGTCCCGGGGTTAGGGTTTAGCTTATAGTATTACTATATAGTTACGTGACAGTGGTCTGTCTTTCTCCGTAGCTGTGGCCAGGGGTCGTACGGCGTGGTGGGTCTGGCTCTGAGTGGTCCAAGGATCCAGGGGGCCAGTGTTCTCCTGGAGCAGGACGTGAGCAGCCCCAAGGCAGCCGAGGCCACCATTCGGAGACTGAAAGCCGCCAACCTCCCAGAGAGGAACACCCTGGGCTTCATGTTTGCCTGCGTGGGCCGCGGACACAACTATTACAACAACCAACGTAACGTGGAGGCTGACACCTTCCGCAAGGTGTTCCCCAACATCCCACTGTTTGGCTTCTTTGGTAACGGGGAGATTGGGTGTGATCGTATCGTGAAGGAGGACTATACTCTGTGTGACACGGATACGGACAGTCTGCAGCATGGATACACCACTGTTATGACCCTAGTTCACCTTGGCTGAGGAGTCGATGGTCATATTTACATTCAAACTACAGTTTGTTTTGTTCACTTCAGGTTCCTATTGATTAGGTACGAAACAGAAGAAAACCAGAAGAAGCAGAGAGGTACTATCTTAACTGGTCCAATAAGAAACACCCGTTTTACGTTGCAAAATGTTTTGAAACTGTGTGCCCTAATGAATACAGCCCTGGTGTCTAGTTCAGAAGACTGTCTGTGCACGTAACAATCAGGATCAACAACATTTTGGTTGTAGAATCTTATCTCTCAGCCATGATGGTATGTGATGCTGTTTGAAGTGGCTTACAACATGTACGTGTCTTTCTTTTTGTTGTGTTCAACTTTTCCCAATGTAAAGTTTTAACTTTGTCCATTTTGGAATGGAAATGCAATGTTTTATCTGCTGCAATAGAGGCAAATAGTTACTTGATCCTGCATTGATCAGTTTGAAACTTGAATAGGAAATATTGCTGATATGTTAGTGAGTTTAACAAGGTGCTGATGCGAATCACAGAAGAAAATACTGTCCCTTCATCTCAGTCCTCTGTTACAAAATAATACAGTGGACTTCCCCATTTAAAACACATATATATTATCCTGAATTACTCACCAACTGTTACGCTCATATTCAAAACAAAGAACTGAAACTAACTAACTAATCTTGACCAGATGGTTTCTTACACCTTATAGTGAAAAGTTACTGACACGTGATGTCCAATTAACAAATATAATTGTTATTAATTATTATAAATAATTGTTGAGATTACCGATCAGGCACTTTTTAGTTAAGAAGATATAAGGAAAGTAACATGTTTTGAACCTTTGAGAAAAATTCAGTTTGTCTTGATTTCAATGTTTTCTCCTGTATGTGCTTTGACACATGCCCCTCTTTTAGTGTTATATGGAGAAACTCTTTTTGAAATGCAATTAAATCGAGGCCTATTCCTACTACCTTTATAAGACCATTTCACACACTGGGCAATTCCACGATAACAGAGTGAGGCTGAGACTCCGATTTTTCACGTCAAACAGAAAGCAATGATTGCAAAGTTAAACCAACCATACAACTCTATGCATAAGGATGGCTTTTATAAAGATATTTACTTGAAGAACAGAACAGTGAACAGTGGGGCGGCAGGTAGCCTCGTGGTTAGAGCGTTGGGCCAGTAACCAAAAGGTTGCTAAATCGAATCCCCGAGCTGACAAGGTAAAAATCTGTCGTTCTGCCCCTGAACAAGACAGTTAACCCACTGTTCCTAGGCCGTCATTGTAAATAAGAATTTGTTCTTAAGTGACGTGCCAATTTAAATTTACAAAATTTAAAAAGATGCAAAGTTTGGTAGCAGAATGAGGGTTTGTGCTGTTATTGTGGAATTGCCTCACTAGCTTCTATTTACTCAAATGTATTCCGTGGTTTAGACCAAATCTTTCTGTGTCGTTCTTCATACTGTCTTGTAAGGTCATATTTGTTGCTTCATTGGAACTGATGGTTTTAAAATGTGTTATTTTACGTGTTCCACTCCCAAACAGGGTATTCCAGCCATTATATGATTGTGATGAACATACCATGTACAAACAGTTTTGTAGTTGGGATTCTGTACAATATTCTGCTTCATTTACGAACATATTATAATTCTGAAGACATTCCTGATGACAGTATTTGTTTTGTTTATGAAGGTATCAGGTAGATGTTCTGAAAATAGGTATGAAGGTATGAACACATGAGAAATGTTTAGGAAGTTCAAAACTGTTCTTTGGAGATTCATGTGGAATTTGACCAACTTATATGTTTGGCTAAATGGTTTTGATTGCTTCTGTTTTTTGTTTAGAATAAGCTATTTTAAGGTATAACTTTTCAGTATAGTATACAAGTTATTCTCCTGATCCTGAAATGTAAGATCACTGTTCATAGTTTTCTGTGACCTAACAATGTTACCACACAATCATTCTGTGTAGAGTTATTGGGATTATTTTAGAATGGTTCTTTAAATTGTTTTCTCTGGCTTTAATATGATGAGCAAAATGTTTAAAGTTACATGCACTTTTCAACTATGTGTGCCAAATATGTTTGATTTATTTCAAATTCAATAAATGACTGCCATTGAAATATCTTCTCACTCTCTGGCTTTCTCTATCTCCTGCACAAGAGTCACAACGTGGACTTCAGGTTTAGGTATCCTGATTTATCATAATGGAGAAAAAAATGTGCATCTAACTAATTATTTTCAGAACATCTTCCAATATCACATTCTACAACCAATGTACTTAACAATTAAAGAATAACAGAATAGTAAAACCTTCCATTTACATATATGTTTTCTTATATAACAGTCCTAATTGTTCAGAATTGCTCTATCATAGACTACTATTATTTCATATCGACCATTTCCGAAAGCCTAACCTTGACAAGCAGGCGTGTTTGATATAAGGCTGCGAAGACGCTATGAGATTGATTGATGTGCGCTCTAACCATCGACTGGCTATTCCTGGTGAATGACAAACTGTTAAGCCAATTGGTAGAAAGATCATTTATATTCCCATAGTATCTTGAATTTACGAAACGATAAAAACGTAAAGCCTATAGACATGGAGAAAGGCAGCTCGGGAATAAAGCTATAGGCCTACAAATCAAGTGAGGTGACTGTACTTCAGTTTTCATTCGGTTATCAGGATTTGGAACTAGAATCCACAGAGAGCCTTCGTGACCGAAGCAAACAATTACAATGTTATAGCTTCGATACTGACACTATTCGGCATGAAAATAAACGGCAATGTTTTTGACGTTGTTTCGCGGGGATTATGCTACTATTCTCGGTTTGAAAGGGAGAGAGCAGCGCGGCACTAGAGAAGCCGGAGGTTAATCACGTTTTCAGCACCTAGACAGCTCCTTGTGGAAGAGGAGGTCTATATTCGGCAGCAAGGAGTCCCTTCTGCGATCGCGGGGGAAGCCCTCAACCCTCACTAGCAAATTTGGAGCCGTGTAGCCAACAACACACACAACGTTCTGACCTTTCTTCCTCCACTCTCCAACGATGCCGGTTATTTGGTGGTCAGTCAGGGACACTTAATATAATCTTGCTGAACGACGATGGTGCTTGCATTTCGGCTCCAGTCTTTTCGTTTTGCACAGGATTCTAAGCAGCAGCAGCAGGGGAGCTTGTCCAATGTAAAAGTGCTAAGGAAGGCAGCAGCCTACACATCGCCACGAGCTTGGAGCACGAGCCTCACTCACGCTGATCATCACAGAGGGAGACATTATCACGAGCACGCGGCCAACGGGAGGCTCGATTAGACTGTCAACAATGTAAATCAAGACAGGTAGGAAGGTTCTTCTTTGGTTGAACTGAATAAAAGATTAGTTGTACATTGCCGGGGCACTCCCTCGGTGTAGCCTACAACGGGGACCACCCCCGCTTTACGCACTAGGCTACTATAGTCTCTCGAGTCTCTGCTTCTATATTCAGGTACCACAGCGACTAAGTATAGTCCTAACGTGGATTAATGCTTGGTTTAGTCCGTTTCAATTACAATTTCCAGTAGGGTTACATTGTTATTAGTTCCTGAACAGGGAGGCAAACATTTGCATGTCAAGCTACCTGTCAGTTTGGTTTTGACGTGGATATGTAAAATGAAGTAAGTGTGAAGAAACCTCAGTTATGAAGTAAGGGGGCCGTTAGCCTACTTTACTATTCAATGAACTGTGTGAGACCCAGCGCATGTTCCAAATGGCCTACATAGGCTCACTTAAATGTAGTGCACTATATAGTACGTAGATTAGAGGAGAGATGAATCTGAACTGATAGGCTCCTGTAGCTTATTAAGGTCATGCAGAGACCAGTGGACAGACCTCTACTTGATATTTTGTGCTGATCAGGCAAAGCACAGTCTATGAACTCTCACCATTCAAACACCATGGTCGAAAAAAGGGTATTCAAGAGAATTTGCTTAACATAACCCTTTATACAGTAAGTTGGGATGTGCTAACAACCTCCAGTTGTTGTAGTCTTTAGTAGAAGTCTCTCAATATACCTTCTCACCAGCACCATCTGACATGTAATGATGGGCAACACAGAAAGATTTGACCTGTAATGTCTCTCACATCTTCTCCATTTAAAGTATTGGTACTGTAGTGTATGTCTTGTGTTTAAAGTATTGGTACTGTAGTGTATGTCTTGTGTTTAAAGTATTGGTACTGTAGTGTATGTCTTGTGTTTAAAGTATTGGTACTGTAGTGTATGTCTTGTGTTTAAAGTATTGGTACTGTAGTGTATGTCTTGTGTTTAAAGTATTGGTACTGTAGTGTATGTCTTGTGTTTAAAGTATTGGTACTTAAAGTGTTATTGAATGACTCATACATAGCCTACCATATGTCTTCCTCAGGGATTGCCATAATAATGTGTCACTGTCTAAACTGTCTGTCTGTAGTGTATGTCTTCATTTAAAATCATCAATCTATCTAAATAAAGACCAAGCACCTGGGTAGGTTTTCACTCATGCATGTCCTGTGTCAAGCGTAATGGCTTTTCCCAGCAGTAACTCAACAATGGACTCATTCTATGGTGAGAGCAGCTCTTTGGGAGTATTATCCAGCAGACATGCAGGTGATGTGCTCTTACTATAGACATAGAATGAATCATCTTTTACTTTGAAGAATTGCTGTTGTAGGTTACTCTTCAAGCTACAATTATAGTTCTTCATTGTCTTAGTATCCCCATACTGTTTCTGGTGCCAGTATACAATGTTTTACTGAACTCATAAACATCTTAGTGTAATACGGATGTAATATGGTTGTAGTACATGTCAGGTGTAATTGATATTTAATTCAATCCCCAGGTTCAACAGAGTCTATCTGGTGTGGTGATCTCAGAAGCTAAGAGAGGCATAGCCTGACTGAGAACTGAGTGAAGATCATAGCCTCCTCCTCTTCCTCTCGCCATCGCCATCACCATCCACCAACATGGCTAACCCTCAGTAAGTATAGTACATTCCACCAACCAGTGTGTGTATCTCCTCTCTGTCCCCCCCAGAACATGACCTGTGCTCAGTAAGATCTCTCTCTCCCCAGAACATGACCTGTGCTCAGTAAAATCTCTCTCCCCCCAGAACATGACCTGTGCTCAGTAAGATCTCTCTCCCCCCAGAACATGACCTGTGCTCAGTAAGATCTCTCTCCCCCCAGAACATGATCTGTGCTCAGTAAGATCTCTCTCCCCCCCAGAACATGACCTGTGCTCAGTAAGATCTCTCTCCCCCCATAACATGACCTGTGCTCAGTAAGATCTCTCTCCCCCAGAACATGACCTGTGCTCAGTAAGATGTCTCCTGACCCCAGAACATGACCTGTGCTCAGTAAGATGTCTCCCCCAGAACATGACCCATGTGCTCAGTAAGATGTCTCCCCCAGAACATGACCTGTGCTCAGTAAGATCTCTCCCCCAGAACATGACCTGTGCTCAGTAAGATCTCTCCCCCAGGACATGACGACCTGTGCTCAGTAAGATCTCTCCCCCAGAACATGACCTGTGCTCAGTAAGATCTCTCTCCCCCAGAACATGACCTGTGCTCAGTAAGATCTCTCTCCCCCAGAACATGACCTGTGCTCAGTAAGATGTCTCCTCCCAGAACATAACCTGTGCTCAGTAAGACGTCTCCTCCCAGAACATGACCTGTGCTCAGTAAGATGTCTCCTCCCAGAACATGACCTGTGCTCAGTAAGATGTCTCTCCCGCAGAACATGACCTGTGCTCAGTAAGATCTCTCTCCCCCAGAACATGACCTGTGCTCAGTAAGATCTCTCTCCCCCAGAACATGACCTGTGCTCAGTAAGATCTCTCCCCCAGAACATGACCTGTGCTCAGTAAGATCTCTCTCCCCAGAACATGACCTGTGCTCAGTAAGATCTCTCTCCCCCAGAACATGACCTGTGCTCAGTAAGATCTCTCTCCCCCAGAACATGACCTGTGCTCAGTAAGATGTCTCCTCCCAGAACATGACCTGTGCTCAGTAAGATCTCTCTTCCCCAGAACATGACCTGTGCTCAGTAAGATGTCTCCCCCAGAACATGACCTGTGCTCAGTAAGATGTCTCCTCCCAGAACATGACCTGTGCTCAGTAAGATGTCTCTCCCCAGAACATGACCTGTGCTCAGTAAGATGTCTCCTCCCAGAACATGACCTGTGCTCAGTAAGATGTCTCCTCCCAGAACATGACCTGTGCTCAGTAAGACGTCTCCTCCCAGAACATGACCTGTGCTCAGTAAGATGTCTCCTCCCAGAACATGACCTGTGCTCAGTAAGACGTCTCCTCCCAGAACATGACCTGTGCTCAGTAAGATCTCTCTCCCCCAGAACATGACCTGTGCTCAGTAAGATGTCTCCCCCAGAACATGACCTGTGCTCAGTAAGATGTCTCCTCCCAGAACATGACCTGTGCTCAGTAAGATGTCTCCTCCCAGAACATGACCTGTGCTCAGTAAGACGTCTCCTCCCAGAACATGACCTGTGCTCAGTAAGATGTCTCCTCCCAGAACATGACCTGTGCTCAGTAAGACGTCTCCTCCCAGAACATGACCTGTGCTCAGTAATATCTCTCTCCCCCCAGAACATGACCTGTGCTCAGTAAGATGTCTCCTCCCAGAACATGACCTGTGCTCAGTAAGATGTCTCCCCCCAGAACATGACGTGTGCTCAGTAAGACGTCTCTCGCCCAGAACATGACCTGTGCTCAGTAAGATCTCTCTCCCCCAGAACATGACCTGTGCTCAGTAAGATCTCTCTCCCCCCAGAACATGACCTGTGCTCAGTATGATCTCTCTTCCCCCAGAACATGACCTGTGCTCAGTAAGATCTCTCCCCCCAGAACATGATCTGTGCTCAGTAAGATCTCTCCCCCCAGAACATGACCTGTGCTCAGTAAGATCTCTCCCCCCCAGAACATGACCTGTGCTCAGTAATATCTCTCTCCCCCAGAACATGACCTGTGCTCAGTAAGATCTCTCTCCCCCAGAACATGACCTGTGCTCAGTAAGATCTCTCTCCCCCAGAACATGACCTGTGCTCAGTAAGATGTCTCCCCCAGAACATGACCTGTGCTCAGTAAGACGTCTCTCCCCCAGAACATGACCTGTGCTCAGTAAGATCTCTCTCCCCCAGAACATGACCTGTGCTCAGTAAGATCTCTCTCCCCCCAGAACATGACCTGTGCTCAGTAAGATCTCTCTCCCCAGAACATGACCTGTGCTCAGTAAGATCTCTCTCCCCCAGAACATGACCTGTGCTCAGTAAGATCTCTCCCCCAGAACATGACCTGTGCTCAGTAAGATCTCTCTCCCCCAGAACATGACCTGTGCTCAGTAAGATCTCTCTCCCCCAGAACATGACCTGTGCTCAGTAAGATCTCTCTCCCCCCAGAACATGACCTGTGCTCAGTAAGATGTCTCCCCCCCAGAACATGACCTGTGCTCAGTAAGATGTCTCCTCCCAGAACATGACCTGTGCTCAGTAAGATGTCTCCTCCCAGAACATGACCTGTGCTCAGTAAGACGTCTCCTCCCAGAACATGACCTGTGCTCAGTAAGATGTATCCTCCCAGAACATGACCTGTGCTCAGTAAGACGTCTCCTCCCAGAACATGACCTGTGCTCAGTAATATCTCTCTCCCCCCAGAACATGACCTGTGCTCAGTAAGATGTCTCCTCCCAGAACATGACCTGTGCTCAGTAAGATGTCTCCTCCCAGAACATGACCTGTGCTCATTAAGATCTCTCTCCCCCAGAACATGACCTGTGCTCAGTAAGATCTCTCTCCCCCAGAACATGACCTGTGCTCAGTAAGATCTCTCTCCCCCCAGAACATGACCTGTGCTCAGTAAGATGTCTCCTCCCAGAACATGACCTGTGCTCATTAAGATCTCTCTCCCCCAGAACATGACCTGTGCTCAGTAATATCTCTCTCCCCCCAGAACATGACCTGTGCTCAGTAAGATGTCTCCTCCCAGAACATGACCTGTGCTCAGTAAGATGTCTCCTCCCAGAACATGACCTGTGCTCATTAAGATCTCTCTCCCCCAGAACATGACCTGTGCTCAGTAAGATGTCTCACCCCAGAACATGACGTGTGCTCAGTAAGACGTCTCTCCCCCAGAACATGACCTGTGCTCAGTAAGATGTCTCCTCCCAGAACATGACCTGTGCTCAGTAAGACGTCTCTCCCCCAGAACATGACCTGTGCTCAGTAAGATGTCTCCTCCCAGAACATGACCTGTGCTCAGTAAGATGTCTCACCCCAGAACATGACGTGTGCTCAGTAAGACGTCTCTCCCCCAGAACATGACCTGTGCTCAGTAAGATCTCTCTCCCCCAGAACATGACCTGTGCTCAGTAAGATCTCTCTCCCCCCAGAACATGACCTGTGCTCAGTATGATCTCTCTTCCCCCAGAACATGACCTGTGCTCAGTAAGATCTCTCCCCCCAGAACATGATCTGTGCTCAGTAAGATCTCTCCCCCCCAGAACATGACCTGTGCTCAGTAAGATCTCTCCCCCCCAGAACATGACCTGTGCTCAGTAATATCTCTCTCCCCCAGAACATGACCTGTGCTCAGTAAGATCTCTCTCCCCCAGAACATGACCTGTGCTCAGTAAGATGTCTCCCCCAGAACATGACCTGTGCTCAGTAAGATGTCTCCCCCAGAACATGACCTGTGCTCAGTAAGACGTCTCCTCCCAGAACATGACCTGTGCTCAGTAAGATCTCTCTTCCCCCAGAACATGACCTGTGCTCAGTAAGATGTCTCCCCCCCAGAACATGACCTGTGCTCAGTAAGATGTCTCCTCCCAGAACATGACCTGTGCTCAGTAAGATGTCTCCTCCCAGAACATGACCTGTGCTCAGTAAGACGTCTCCTCCCAGAACATGACCTGTGCTCAGTAAGATGTCTCCTCCCAAAACATGACCTGTGCTCAGTAAGATGTCTCCTCCCAGAACATGACCTGTGCTCAGTAAGATGTCTCCTCCCAGAACATGACCTGTGCTCAGTAAGATCTCTCTCCTCCCAGAACATGACCTGTGCTCAGTAAGATCTCTCTTCCCCCAGAACATGACCTGTGCTCAGTAAGATGTCTCCCCCAGAACATGACCTGTGCTCAGTCAGATATCTCTCCCACCCATAACATGATCTGTGCTCAGTCAGATATCTTTCCCACCCAGAACACGATCTGTGGTCAGTAAGACGTTTCCCTCTTTACCAGACTTCTCTGACCTCCTCTCACCTCTCTTCCTGAATAATAAATATGTTATTGTACACACTGGCATGCACGCAAACACACGGACACACTGACACACACGCACACACACACACAGACACACACACAGAGAAAAAGAGAGACAGAGATAGCGAGAGGGAGAGAGAGACAGAAAAGGAGACAAAGAGGGAGACAGAGACAGAGAGAGGCTGAGCGAGAGGGAAAAAGAGAGGGAGAGAGAGAGGGAAAACGACAATGGCCCTGTTACAGACAGAGGCAGAGCTCAATGATATTGCAGAGGGGCACCTCATTGGTCAGCTCATTTGGAATTCTGCAGTCTAGCCGCTCTTTCACAAATTCCTCTTACCTTGCCATTTTTTCTTGCTATCCTCAAGTCTTTTGATTGGTTGATTTATTGATGAGTGTGTGTGTGAGAGAATGTGTTGGCGTGAGATAGAGAGAGAGCGATAAGGAGATAGAAACAAGATAGTTCAACATTTCCTTGCAGAAACATACCCGACTAATGAACAATTGCTTATGCAGTGCTGATCTTCTTAGTGGTTACTCCCAGTTGCGTGATCAGTAGGGATGGTGAGAGGCCAGGACAGGTCTGGTCTAATGGAGACGTGTAGTGTAGGGCGAGAGGACCAAGGAGACTGAAGAGGAGGCTTACGTCTTTAGGCCTGATCTTGACTGTGGCATCTATAGTTCCTTGAGCTTATTTGGTCTCACTTGACTTAATTATTAGTCTTCAGCAGGCTGTATGTAACTAGCCATGCTCATTATCCAAACCTGTAATAAATTAATGGTAAATGAAAAGCCCTCCTTCACTGTTCTCTGTCCGTTTGTGTGACAGCCAGTCAGGGGAGTGGATTTATTCTGTTCCCTGTCGGTCCGATTCTATTCTGTCACTCTGTCCTGCTCAGTCAGTGGCGTAGGGCTGTAGCCTATCTCTGGGCCCAGTTGTTTAAGATTCTGAAGGGTTGTCGTTGCAGGACAGCACCATTCATCTTTCTCTCCGTCGCTTTTTACCCTGTTGTTTATTCAGTGCCAACAGGAGGGTGGGGAGGTTGGAGGGCTCTGCCTCTGTTGTTCAGCATGCTGAGGTTGACAAGCACATGGTGTCTGTCTGAGCAGGGCATGTTCCTGTGAGTCTTTTCCAAGCAGAACAGTAACACAGGGATGGATGCTTGGGCCAGCTGATCTATTAGACCTCATCCATTACAGAAGATAACAAGGAATCTGTTAGGAAGTCTCCATTACATGCATCTTGGTTTAGTAGCAGGAAACAAATTGTTTTTGTTGTTGTTGTGAAGAGGGTGCTATTTCATGCTGTAGGTGATTCACATCTTAGCAAATGTCTGGATTGAAACGGTACTTTATTTCATTCCTGATTATTTTCTGCCTAGAAAATCCTTTCTGGAAGTTATATCGTTGAACATATTACAAATCAAGTCTATATCATAATACAGCCCATTCCCATTTCACTGATCACTTTTCTACGCAGACTCTTTAGCTTGAGCCTCAGGTAACCTCAAACACACTGCAGTTCAGTCCGACTGTAAAGAGCCAAGACCTTTCCTCTGCTGACAGTACAGCACAGCAACTCTCCAGGAGGGTCTCTCATCATCAGTGTGTCTCCCAGTCCTGGTATCTGTAAAGGTCAGATGAGACTGGTCACACTGTGCCTGTCTGAAACATGCCATGCCTACAGCTTCCTGAAACCAGACTCATTTATCATTATGGAGATTTCCTGCATAAAGTCAAGGCTGATGGAGTGTACACATAGGCTAGCACATACTGTAATATTAGGAAAGGCATCAAGACAAAGCCTAAGAGGAAGAGGTGAAGGAAGGTTTAGGAAGCAGATTCATGTGTCTTTGTGGATGGGTTGAATGGAGTGGAGTGAGCATGTACATGGGTTATATGGAGTGGAGTGAGCATGTACATGGATTGGATGGAGTGGAGTGAGCATGTACATGGGTTGTATGGAGTGGAGTGAGCATGCACATGGGTTGAATGGAGTGGAGTGAGTATGTACATGGGTTGTATGGAGTGGAGTGAGCATGCACATGGGTTGAATGGAGTGGAGTGAGCATGTACATGGGTTGTATGGAGTGGAGTGAGCATGTACATGGGTTGAATGGAGTGGAGTGAGCATGTACATGGGTTGTATGGAGTGGAGTGAGCATGCACATGGGTTGAATGGAGTGGAGTGAGCATGTACATGGGTTATATAGAGTGGAGTGAGCATGTACATGGGTTGTATGGAGTGGAGTGAGCATGTACATGGGTTGTATGGAGTGGAGTGAGCATGTACATGGGTTGGGTTGAGCATGTACATGTGGAGCATGTACGTGGGTTGAATGGAGTGAGCATGTACATGGGTTGAATGGAGTGGAGTGAGCATGTACATGGGTTGTATGGAGTGGAGTGAGCATGCACATGGGTTGAATGGAGTGGAGTGAGCATGTACATGGGTTATATAGAGTGGAGTGAGCATGTACATGGGTTGTATGGTGTGGAGTGAGCATGTACATGGGTTGTATGGAGTGGAGTGAGCATGTACATGGGTTGAATGGAGTGGAGTGAGCATGTACATGGGTTGGATGGAGTGGAGTGAGCATGTACATGGGTTGGATGGAGTGGAGTGAGCATGTACATGGGTTGTATGGAGTGGAGTGAGCATGTACATGGGTTGGATGGAGTGGAGTGAGCATGTACATGGGTTGAATGGAGTGGAGTGAGTATGTACATGGGTTGGATGGAGTGGAGTGAGCATGTACATGGGTTGAATGGAGTGGAGTGAGATGTGCATCAAGTGTCTAGAGATGCTGTACACATGGAACACACTGTTAGATATGGTGGAGCCTTGAACACTAACTCATACTGATGGCTAGCTTCTCCAATGTTCTCTGCAGCAGCTGGTGGTTACAATCAGACAGCTGCTGCTTTTTACTTGGCCAGGTTGGGTGGGTTTAGCTCTCCAGGGCTTTCCACAACCTGAGCACTTTAAGGTGTGTTGATCACATACTGTAGCCTAGTCCAACCAACCCAAGTACACTAGAATATGGATTGGTGTTGCTTTTCTGGATTATGAAACTACGGAAGGTTGGTGGCACGTTCATTTGGGAGAAAGCGCTTGTGGTAAGGGTTGGAGCAGAGTCAGTGGAATGGTATCAAATACATCGAACACATGGTTTCCATATGTTTGATGCCATTCCATTTGCTCCGTTCCATCTATTACTATGAGCCGTCCTCCCCTCAGCAGCCTCCACTGTATGAAACACTGATGTGTCTGTCCAACTTGCACAAACAGTACATTGCAAGTGGTGCGATGATCTTCTTTGTGGTTGCTCCCAGTTGCGTGACCTTCTGTATGGTCAGTGGACTGCCTTAAGCCAATTATGCAACATGAATAATGACCTTTTCGACCTGGCCCATAACACTTCTAATTCTATCATTTGGCTGAAGGGGCAGGCTGTGTGTATGTGTCCCAATGCCCGAAGGGAGACTCTTCTTGTCTTTCCCACTAATACGCATAACCTCTGCAGAGTGCCATGGCTTTTTCCATTGTCTTAGAGTGAGTTCTATGTATTGTATGTATGTACTGTATATAAAGTATTCTTCTGAGCTTTTCTGCTGTGTGACTTTGTAGTACACATATGTGATCCCTGTGGGAATTTAACTCACAGTCTCTTACCAACTGAGCCACTACTGTCCATATACTTCCATTGGCAGCTAGCCACAACACTGGGTCCCTGCTTTACATGCAATTGTGCTGGGATGAGATGATGAGGTGTTGGGGCTCTGAACAGCTTGTGTCTGCCATGACTGATCAGATGGCTGTGTTGATCAGTAGGGATGGTGAGAGGCCAGGACAGGTCTGGTCTAATGGAGACGTGTAGTGTAGGGCGAGAGGACCAAGGAGACTGAAGAGGAGGCTTACGTCTTTAGGCTGATCTTGACTGTGGCATCTATAGTTCCTTGAGTTTACTTGGTCTCACTTATAGTCGAATAGTAGTATTTATTTGAATTTTTCTCCATTTTATAAGGTCATTGTCTCATGTACACAAACCCACACTGGGAAACACTCAGGGTCACTATCATTTAGGCCTACTGTGTTCAAGTAGTGTTTTTATCCAAGACGAGATGCTGTATATTTTCTCTGCTGCTGCCAGCACCATTCCAGGTATATGTAAATGTAATTGGTGAGTAAAGGTGATATAGTCTGATTTACTCCTCACTTCCTGACTAGTATTTCTTCCCAGAGGTCTCTGTGTACTTGGGAAAAGAAAAGCAGTGTTGGAGGGGAGCATATTAAGTAGGGATTAGTCATAATGCTGGCCTTCAGACATAGACCACATTAACATTTCAGATGGGGGTTCAGCTCGGGATGATGCGTGCCAAGCTCGTAAGAGAGAGAGAGCTTTCTCCACTGATTATGTGTACCATGTAGCCTCTCTGTTTCACAAGACAGACACTGTTATCCGTCAGGCTTATCATGAGAATGTCCTTACAAATCCTTGTTAACCTCTTTAACTATTTCTCATGTGAATGTGTGTCAGAAGAACATACCTGGATATGCTAGCATGCACAGTATGCTTGGGTGCAGCCTATGTGGGTTTAATTTGTGTATGTGTGTCTGTGTGTGCGTGTGTGTGTGCATGTGTGTGTATTCAGTGTGTGTGTGTGTGTGTTTGTTCGTGGACATACAGTAGGAACCACTCCAGGTGTGGTCTGCTCCCAGTCCGTCGTGTCCGTCGTCCTTGTGAAGGTTAGTGAGTCACTGTAGAGATTAGATTGGTCCTGGGTGCCTCCGAGGCGACTGACTCCCCACAACACAAGCACTTTACTGCACACCCTGGTCCTAGTGATGGTGATGGGGCACTGCCCTCCAACTGCACAGGTCAACCCTGATCCTATCAACAGACCATTATGGTTGACTTATCTCTTAATACTTATAATGGAACTACAATATGGTTTTCTTTCATTATGTAGGAGGTCAATATTGTTTTATTTAGCCTTGAGGAGTTGGAAGTGAAGGTGGAGGTGGATGGGGAGGTGGAGATGGAGGAGGAGGTGGGGGAGGAGGTGGAAGAGGAGGAGTAGAAGGTGGGGAGGATGTGGAGGAGGAGGAGGAGTAGAAGGTGGGGGAGGAGGTGAAGACGGATGAGGTGGAGGAGCAGGTGGAGGGGAAGGAGGAGCAGAAGGAGGAGGAGGGGGAGGATGAGATGAGGAGGTGCAGGAGGGGAGGATGAGATGAGGAGGAGCAGGTGCAGAAGGGGGAGGATGAGATGAGGAGGGGGAGGATGAGGAGGATGACTGAGCTAGAGTACAACTGGATCACTGGCTGACCTTCTAGACCCCACATCCCGGTGAAGTCTCATAATTACACAACCTAAAGGCACAGCCCAGTGGAGCGCCTCACAGTACAGCACAGTAGAGTGCCTCACAGCGCCTCACAGTACAGCACAGTAGAGTGCCTCACAGCGCCTCACAGTACAGCACAGTAGAGTGCCTCACAGCGCCTCACAGTACAGCACAGTAGAGTGCTCCACAGCGCCTCACAGTACACACACAGAGAGAGAGAGAGAGAGAGATGATTGCTTTGGCAATGTTAACACGTTTCCCATGACAATAAAGCCCATTGAATTGAGAGATGGGACAATCACTGACTGTGAATCAGTGGAAGACTGCTTAGAACCTCCCTCTTCTCTCCCTTCTCCTCCTCCTCTTCTCCCACTTCTCTTCCTACTCTTCATCCTCTTCTCCCACTTCTCTTCCTACTCCTCCTCTTCTTCTCTCCCTTCTCCTCCTCCTCTTCTCCCACTTCTCTTCCTACTCTTCATCCTCTTCTCCCACTCCTCCTCTTCTTCTCTCCCTTCTCCTCCTCCTCTTCTCCCACTTCTCTTCCTACTCCTCCTCTTCTTCTCTCCCTTCTCCTCCTCCTCTTCTCCCACTTCTCTTCCTACTCTTCCTCCTCTTCTCCCACTTCTCTTCCTACTCCTCCTCCTCTTCTCTCCCTTCTCCTCCTCCTCTTCTCCCACTTCTCTTCCTACTCCTCCTCTTCTTCTCTCCCTTCTCCTCCTCCTCTTCTCCCACTTCTCTTCCTACTCCTCCTCCTCTTCTCTCCCTTCTCCTCCTCCTCTTCTCCCACTTCTCTTCCTACTCCTCCTCCTCTTCTCTCCCTTCTCCTCCTCCTCTTCTCCCACTTCTCTTCCTACTCCTCCTCCTCTTCTCCCACTTCTCTTCCTCCTCTTCTCCCACTTCTCTTCCTACTCCTCCTCCTCTTCTCTCCCTTCTCCTCCTCCTCTTCTCCCACTTCTCTTCCTACTTCTCTCCTCTCTCTTCTTCTCCCTTCTCCTCCTCCTCTTCTCCCACTTCTCTTCCTACTCTTCATCCTCTTCTCCCACTTCTCTTCCTACTCCTCCTCTTCTTCTCTCCCTTCTCCTCCTCCTCTTCTCCCACTTCTCTTCCTACTCCTCCTCTTCTTCTCTCCCTTCTCCTCCTCCTCTTCTCCCACTTCTCTTCCTACTCTTCCTCCTCTTCTCTTCTTCTCTCTCCTTCCTCCTCCTCCTCTTCTCCCACTTCTCTTCTTCTACTCTTCCTCATCTTCTCCCACTTCTCTTCCTACTCCTCCTCTTCTCTCCTTCTCTCCTCCTCCTCTTCTTCTCTCCCTTCTTCCTCCTCTTCTCCCACTTCTCTTCCTACTCCTCCTCCTCTTCTCTCCCTTCTCCTCCTCCTCTTCTCCCACTTCTCTTCCTACTCCTCTCCTTCTTCTCTCCCTTCTCCTCCTCTTCTCCCACTTCTCTTCCTACTCTCCTCCTCTCTCCTTCTTCTCTTCCCTTCTCCTCCTCTTCTCCCTTCTCCTCCTTCTTCTCCCACTTCTCTTCCTCCTCCTCCTCTTCTCTCCCTCTTCTCTTCCTACTCCTCCTCTTCTCTCCTTCTCCTCCTCCTCTTCTCTCCTTCCTCTCCTCCTCCTCTTCTCCCACTTCTCTTCCTACTCCTCCTCCTCTTCTCTCCCTTCTCCTCCTCCTCTTCTCCCACTTCTCTTCCTACTCCTCCTCCTCTTCTCCCCTTCTCCCTCCTCCTTCTCCCACTCTCTTCCTTCTCCTCCTCCTCTTCTCCCCTCTTCCTCTCCCTCCTCTTCTCTCCCTTCTCCTCCTCCTCTTCTCCCACTTCTCTCTTCTCTCCTCCTCTTCTCTCCCTTCTCCTCCCTCCTCTTCTCTTCCACTCTCTCCTTCCTACTCCTCCTCTTCTTCTCTCCCTTCTCCTCCTCCTCTTCTCCCACTTCTCTTCCTACTCCTCCTCCTCTTCTCTCCTTCTTCCTCCTCTTCTCCCACTTCTCTTCCTACTCCTCCTCTTCTTCTCTCCCTTCTCCTCCTCCTCTTCTCCCACTTCTCTTCTCCTCCTCCTCTTCTCCCTTCTTCTCTTCCTACTCCTCCTCCTCTTCTCTCCCTTTCTCCTCCTCCTCTTCTCCCACTTCTCTTCCTCCTCCTCCTCTTCTTCTCTCCCTTCTCTCCCTCCTCCTCTTCTCCCACTTCTCTTCCTACTCCTCCTTCTCTCTTCTTCTCTCCCTTCTCCTCCTCCTCTTCTCCCACTTCTCTTCCTACTCCTCCTCCTCTTCTCTCCCTTCTCCTCCTCCTCTTCTCCCACTTCTCTTCCTACTCCTCCTCCTCTTCTCTCCCTTCTCCTCCTCCTCTTCTCCCACTTCTCTTCCTACTCCTCCCACTTCTCTTCTCTCCTCTTCTCCCCCTCCTCCTCCTCCCTCTTCTCTCCCTTCTCCTCCTCCTCTTCTCCCACTTCTCTCCCTCTCTCCTCCTCCTCTTCTCTCTTCTTCTCTCCCTTCTCCTCCTCATCTTCTCCCACTTCTCTTCCTACTCCTCCTCTTCTTCTCTCCTTCTTCTCCTCCTCCTCTTCTCCACTTCTCTTCCTACTCCTCCTCCTCTTCTCTCCCTTCTCCTCCTCCTCTTCTCCCACTTCTCTTTCTCTTCCCTCCCTCCTCCTCTTCTTCTCTCCTTCTCCTCCTCCTCTTCTCCCACTTCTCTTCCTACTCCTCCTCCTCTTCTCTTCCTACTCCTCCTCCTCTTCTCTCCCTTCTCCTCCTCCTCTTCTTCTCCCTTCTCTCCTCCTCTTCTCTTCTCTTCCTACTTCCTCTTCTTCTACTTCTCTCCTCCTCCTCCTCTTCTCCCCTTCTCTTCCTCCTCTTCTCCCACTTCTCTTCCCTCTCCTCCTCCTCTTCTCTCCCTTTCTCTTCTTCTACTCCTCTACTCCTCTCTTCTCTTCTCTTCTCCTCCTCCTCTTCTCCCCTTCTCTTCCTCTTCTCCCTCTTCTTCTCTCCTTCTCCTCCTCCTCTTCTCCCACTTCTCTTCCTACTCCTCCTCCTCTTCTCTTCTCTTTCTACTCCTCCTCTTCTTCTTCTCTTCCTACTCCTCCTCCTCTTCTCTCTCTTCTCCTCCTCCTCTTCTCCCCACTTCTCTTCCTACTCCTCCTCCTCTTCTCCCCTTCTCTTCCTCCTCTTCTCCCACTTCTCTTCCTTCTCCTCCTCTTCTTCTCTCCCTTCTCCTCCTCCTCTTCTCCCACTTCTCTTCCTACTCTTCCTCCTCCTCTTCTTCTCTCCCTTCTTCTCCTCCTCCTCTTCTCCCACTTCTCTTCCTACTCCTCCTCCTCTTCTCTCCTTCTCCTCCTCCTCTTCTCCCACTTTCTTCCTACTCCTCCTCCTCTTCTCTTCCTTCTCCTCCTCCTCTTCTCCCACTTCTCTTCCTACTCCTCCTCTCTTCTCTCCCACTTCTCTTCCTCCTCTTCTCCCTTCTTCTCTTCCTTACTCCTCCTCTTCTCTTCTCTCCTCCTCTTCTTCTCTCCTTCTCCTCCTCTTCTCCCACTTCTCTTCCTACTCCTTCCTCCTCTTCTCTCCCCTTCTCCTCCTCCTCTTTCTCTCTCCCCTCCTCCTCTTCCTTCTCTTCTCCCACTTCTCTTCCTCTCCTCTCTTCTTCTCTCCCTTCTCCTCCTCCTCTTCTCCCACTTCTCTTCCTACTCCTCCTCTTCTTCTCTCCCTTCTCCTCCTCCTCTTCTCCCACTTCTCTTCCTCTCCTCTTCTCTCTTCCTCTTCTTCTCTCCCTTCTCCTCCTCCTCTTCTCCCACTTCTCTTTCTCCTCCTCCTCTTCTCTTCCTACTTCTCTTCCTCTTCTCCCACTTCTCTTCCCTCCTCCTCTTCTCTCCCTTCTCTTCCTTCTCCCCTCCTCTTCTTCTCTCTTCTCTCCTTCTCCTCCTCCTCTTCTCCTCTTCTCCCTCTTCTTCTTCCTTCTCCTCCTCCTCTTCTCCCACTTCTCTTCCTACTCCTCCTCTTCTTCTCTCTCTTCTCCTCCTCCTTCTTCTCTCCTCCTCTTCTCTTCTTCCTCCTTCTTCTTCTCTCCTTCTTCTCCTCTTCCACTTCTCTTCCTACTCCTCCTCTTCTCTCCTCCTCTTCTCCTTCCTCCTCTTCCTCTTCTCCCACTTCTCTTCCTACTCCTCCTCTTCTTCTCTCCCTTCTCTTCCTACTCCTCTCCTCTTCTCCCACTTCTCTTCCTACTCTTCCTCCTCTTCTCCCACTTCTCTTCCTCTTCTCCCTCTTCTTCTTCACTTCTCTTCCTTCTCCTCCTCCTCTTCTCTCCCCTTCTCTTCCTCCTCTTCTCCCACTTCTCTTCCTACTCCTCCTCCTCTTCTCTCCTTCTCCTCCTCCTCTTCTCCCACTTCTCTTCCTACTCCTCCTCTTCTTCTCCCCTTCTCCCTCCTCCTTCTTCCCTCTTCTCTTCCTTCTCCTCCTCCTCTTCTCTCCTTCTCTCCTCCTCCTCTTCTCCCACTTCTCTTCCTTCTCCTCCTCTCTTCTTCTCTCCCTTCTCCTCCTCCTCTTCTCCCACTTCTCTTCCTACTCCTCCTCTTTCTCTTCTCTCCCTTCTCCTCCTCCTCTTCTCCCACTTCTCTTCCTACTCCTCCCTCCTCTTCTTCTCCCTTCTCCTCCTCCTCCTCCTCTTCTCCCACTTCTCTTCCTACTCCTCCTCCTCTTCTCCCCTTCTCTTCCTCTCCTCCTCTTCTTCCTCCCTTCTCCACTTCTCTTCCTACTCTCCTCTCTTCTCCCTTCTCCTCCTCCTCTTCTCCCACTTCTCTTCCTACCTCCTCCTCTCTTCTCTCTCCTCTCTTCTCCTCCTCCTCTTCTCCCACTTCTCTTCCTACTCTTCCTCCTCTTCTCCCACTTCTCTTCCTACTCCTCCTCTCTTCTTCTCTCCCTTCTCTCCTCCCTCCTCTTCTCCCACTCCTCTCTTCCTACTCCTCCTCCTCTTCTCTTCTCTTCCTACTCCTCCTCTTCTCCCACTTCTCTTCCTCTCCCTTCTCTTCTCCTCCCTCTTCTCCCACTTCTCTTCCTCTCCTCCTCCTCTTCTCCCACTTCTCTTCCTACTCCTCCTCTCTTCTCTCCCTTCTCCTCCTCCTCTTCTCCCACTTCTCTTCCTACTCCTCCTCTCTTCTCTCCCTTCTCCTCCTCCTCTTCTCCCACTTCTCTTCCTCTCCTCCTCCTCTTCTTCTTCTTCTCTCCTTCTCCTCCTCCTCTTCTCCCACTTCTCTTCCTACTCCCTCCTCCTCTTCTTCTCTCCCTTCTCCTCCTCTTCTCTTCTCCCCTTCTCTTCCTACTCTTCTCCTCTCTTCCTACTCTCCTCTTCTCTCCCTTCTCCTCTTCTCCTCTTCTCCTCCTCTTCTCTTCCTTCTCCTCCTCCTCTTCTCTCCCTTCTCCTCCTCTCCCTTCTCCTCCTCTTCTCTCTCTTCCTACTCCTCCTCTTCTTCTCTCCTTCTCTCCTCCTCTTCTCCCACTTCCTTCCTACTCTCTCCTCTTCTCCCCTCCTCTTCTTCTCTTCCTACTCCTCCCTTCTTCTCTTCCTTCTCCTCCTCCTCTTCTTCTTCCTACTTCTCCTCCTCCTCTTCTCCCACTTCTCTTCCTACTCCTCCTCTTCTTCTCTCCCTTCTCCTCCTCCTCTTCTCCCACTTCTCTTCCTACTCCTCCTCTTCTTCTCTCCCTTCTCCTCCTCCTCTTCTCCCACTTCTCTTCTCCTACTTCTCTTCCTCCTCCTCTTCTCTCCCTTCTTCTCCTCCTCCTCTTCTCCCACTTCTCTTCCTACTCCTCCTCCTCTTCTCTCCCTTCTCCTCCTCCTCTTCTCCCACTTCTCTTCCTACTCCTCCTCCTCTTCTCCCTCTCTCCCTCCTCTCCTCTTCTCCCTTCTTCTCTTCTCCTCCTCTCTTCTCTCCTTCTCCTCCTCTTCTCCCACTTCTCTTCCTCCTCCTCCCTCTCTTCTTCTCTCCCTTCTCCTCCTCCTCTTCTCCCACTTCTCTTCCCTCCTCCTCTTCTCCTCCTCTCCTCTTCTCTCCCTTCTCTTCCTACTCCTCCTCCTCTTTCTCCCACTTCTCTTCCTACTCCTCCTCCTCTTCTCTCCCTTCTCCTCCTCCTCTTCTCCCTTCTCTTCTCTTCCTACTCCTCCTCCTTCTTCTCCCCTTCTCTTCTCCTCCTCCTCTTCTCCCACTTCTCTTCCTCCTCCTCCTCTCTCTTCCTTCTCCTCCTCCTCTTCTCCCACTTCTCTTCCTCTCCTCCTCCTCTTCTCTTCTCTCCCTTCTCCTCCTCCTCTTCTCCCACTTCTCTTCCTACTCCTCCTCCTCTTCTCTCTCCCTTCTCCTCCTCCTCTTCTCCCACTTCTCTTCCTACTCCTCCTCCTCTTCTCTCCCCTTCTCCTCCTCCTCTTCTCCCACTTCTCTTCCTACTCCTCCTCCTCTTCTCCCCTTCTCCTCCTCCTCTTCTCCCACTTCTCTTCCTTCTCCTCCTCCTCTTCTCCTCTTCTTCTCTCCTCTTCTCTTCTCCTCCTCTTCTCCCACTTCTTCTCTTCCTCCTCTCCTCCTCCTCTTCTCTCCCTTCTCCTCCTCCTCTTCTCCCACTTCTCTTCCTACTCCTCCTCTCCTCTTCTCTCCCTTCTCCCTCCTCCTCTTCTCCCACTTCTCTTCCTACTCCTCCTCTTCTCTCCCTTCTCCTCCTCCTCTTCTCCCACTTCTCTTCCTCCTCTTCCTCTTCTCTCCCTTCTCCCCTCTTCTCCCTCTTCTCTTCCTACTCCTCCTCTTCTTCTCTCTCCTCCTCTTCCTCCTCTCTTCTCCCACTTCTCTTTCCTACTCTTCTCTCCTTCTCTTCCTACTCTCTCTTCTCTTCTCCTCCTCCTCTTCTCCCACTTCTCTTCCTACTCCTCCTCTTCTTCTCTCCCTTCTCCTCCTCCTCTTCTCCCACTTCTCTTCCTACTCCTCCTCCTCTTCTCTCCCTTCTCCTCCTCCTCTTCTCCCACTTCTCTTCCTACTCCTCCTCTTCTTCTCTCCCTTCTCCTCCTCCTCTTCTCCCACTTCTCTTCCTACTCCTCCTCCTCTTCTCTCCCTTCTCCTCCTCCTCTTCTCCCACTTCTCTTCCTACTCCTCCTCCTCTTCTCTCCCTTCTCCCTCCTCCTCTTCTCCCACTTCTCTTCCTACTCCTCCTCCTCTTCTCTCCCTTCTCCTCCTCCTCTTCTCCCACTTCTCTTCCTACTCCTCCTCCTCTTCTCTCCCTTCTTCCTCCTCCTCTTCTCTTCCACTTCTCTTCCTACTCCCTCTCTTCTCTCCCTTCTCCTCCTCCTCTTCTCCCACTTCTCTTCCTTCTCTTCCTACTCCTCCTCCTCTTCTCTCCCCTTCTCCTCTTCCTCTTCTCTCTTCTCCTCCTCTTCTCTCCTTCTCCCTCCTCCTCCTCTCTCTTCTCTCCCTTCTCCCCTTCCTCCTCTCCTCTCCCACTTCTCTTCCTACTCCTCCTCTTCTCTCTCCCTCTCTCCTCCTCTTCTCCCACTTCTCTTCCTACTTCCTCTTCCTCCCACTTCTCTTCCTCCTTCTTCCCTTCTCTCCTCCTCTTCTCTTCTCCCACTCTTCCTCTCTTCTCCCACTTCTCTTCCTACTCCTCCTCCTCTTCTCTCCCTTCTCCTCCTCCTCTTCTCCCACTTCTCTTCTCTTCCTCTCTCCTCCTCTTCTTCTCTCCCTTCTCTCCTCCTCTTCTCCCCTTCTCTTCCTACTCCTCCTCTTCTTCTCTTCCCTTCTCCTCCTCCTCTTCTCCCACTTCTCTTCCTCCTCTTCTCTCCTCTTCTCTCCCTTCTCCTCCTCCTCTTCTCCCACTTCTCTTCCTCTCCTCCTCCTCTTCTCTCTTCTCCCTTCCTCTTCTCCTCTTCTCCCACTTCTCTTCCTACTCCTCCTCTTCTTCTCTCCTTCTTCTCTCCTCCTCCTCTTCTCCCACTTCTCTTCCTCTCTTCCTCCTCTTCCTCTTCTCTCCCTTCTCCTCTTCTCCTCTTCTCCCACTTCTCTCCCTCTTCCTACTCCTCCTCCTCTTCTCTCCCTTCTCCTCCTCCTCTTCTCCCACTTCTCTCTTCCTACTCTTCTCCCTCCTCTTCTCTCCTTCTCCTCCTCCTCTTCTCCCACTTCTCTTCCTACTCCTCCTCCTTCTTCTCTCCCTTCTCCTCCTCCTCTTCTCCCACTTCTCTTCCTACTCCTCCTCCTCTTCTCCCTTCTCTCCTCTCTTCTCCTCCTCTCTTCCTCTCCCTCTTCTCCTCCTCCTCTTCTCCCTCTCTTCTCTCCCTTCTCCTCCTCCTCTTCTCCCACTTCTCTTCCTACTCCTCCTCTTCTTCTCTCCCTTCTCCTCCTCCTCTTCTCCCACTTCTCTTCCTACTCCTCCTCCTCTTCTCTCCCTTCTCCTCCTCCTCTTCTCCCACTTCTCTCCTACTCCTCCTCTTCTTCACTTTTCTCCTCCTCCTCTTCTTTCTCCCTCTTCCTCCTCTTCTCCCACTTCTCTTCCTACTCCTCCTCCTCTTCTCTCCCTTCTCCTCCTCCTCTTCTCCCACTTCTCTTCCTACTCCTCCTCCTCTTCTCCCACTTCTCTTCCTACTCCTCCTCTTCTTCTCTCCCTTCTCCTCCTCCTCTTCTCCCACTTCTCTTCCTACTCCTCCTCCTCCTTCTCTCCCCTTCTCCTCCTCCTCTTCTCCCACTTCTCTTCCTACTCCTCCTCCTCTTCCCTTCTTCTCCTCCTCTTCTCTCTCTCCTCTTCTCCTCTTCTTCTCTCCCTTCTCCTCCTCCTCTTCTCTTCCTTCTCCTCCTCCTCTTCTCCCACTTCTCTTCCTACTCCTCCTCCTCTTCTCTCCCTCCCTCTTCTCTCCTCCTCCTCTTCTCCCACTTCTCTTCCTACTCCTCCTCTCTTCTCTCCCTTCTCCTCCTCCTCTTCTCCCACTTCTCTTCCTACTCCTCCTCCTCTTCTCTCCCTTCTCCTCCTCCTCTTCTCCCACTTCTCTTCCTACTCCTCCTCCTCTTCTTCTCTCCCTTCTCCTCCTCTCCTCCTCTTCTCCCTTCTCCTCCTCCTCTTCTCCCACTCTCTTCCCTCTTCCTCTTCTTCTCCCTTCTCCTCCTCCTCTTCTCCCACTTCTCTTCCTACTCCTCCCTCCTCTTCTCTCCCTTCTCCTCTCCTCCTCTTCTCCCACTTCTCTTCCTACTCCTCCTCTTCTTCTCTCCCTTCTCCTCCTCCTCTTCTCCCACCTTCTTCCTACTCCTCCTCTTTCTCCCACTTCTCCTCTTCTTCTCTCCTTCTTCTCTTCTCCTCCTCTTCTCCCACTTCTCTTCCTACTCCTCCTCCTCTTCTCTTCTCCCTTCTCCTCTCCTCTTCTCCCACTTCTCTTCCTACTCCTCCTCTTCTTCTCTCCCTTCTCCTCCTCCTCTTCTCCCACTTCTCTTCCTCTTCTCTTCTTTCTTCTCTTCTCCTCCTCCTCTTCTCCCACTTCTCTTCCTACTCCTCCTCTCTTCTCTCCCTTCTCCTCTCCTCTTCTCTTCTCCTACTTCTCTTCCTCTTCCTCCTCTTCTCTCTCCCTTCTCCTCCTCCTCTTCTCCCACTTCTTCTCCTCTTCTACTCTCTTCCTCCTCTTCTCTCCCTTCTCCTCCTCCTCTTCTCCCACTTCTCTTCCTACTCCTCCTCCTCTTCTCTCCCTTCTCTCCTCCTCTTCTCCCACTTCTCTTCCTCTCCTCCCTCTTCTCTCCCTTCTCCTCCTCCTCTTCTCCCACTTCTCTTCCTACTCCTCCTCCTCTTCTCTCCCTTCTCCTCCTCCTCTTCTCCCACTTCTCTTCCTACTCCTCCTCCTCTTCTCTCCCTTCTCCTCCTCCTCTTCTCCCACTTCTCTTCCTACTCCTCCTCCTCTTCTCTCCCTTCTCCTCCTCCTCTTCTCCCACTTCTCTTCCTACTCCTCCTCCTCTTCTCTCCCTTCTCCTCCTCCTCTTCTCCCACTTCTCTTCCTACTCCTCCTCTCTTCTCTCCCTTCTCCTCCTCCTCCTCTTCTCCCACTTCTCTTCCTACTCCTCCCCTCCTCTCTCTCTCTTCTTCTCCCCTCTCCTCCTCTTCTCCCACTTCTCTTCCTACTCCTCTTCTTCTCTCCCTTCTCTTCCTCCTCCTCTTCTCCCACTTCTCTTCTCCTCCTCTTCTTCTCTCCCTTCTCCTCCTCCTCTTCTCCTTCTCTTCCTCTCTCCCTTCTCCTCCTCCTCTTCTCTCCCTTCTCCTCCTCCTCTTCTCCCACTTCTCTTCCTACTCCTCCTCTTCTTCTCCCTTCTCTCCCTTCTCCTCCTCCTCTTCTCCCACTTCTCTTCCTACTCCTCCTCCTCTTCTCTCCCTTCTCCTCCTCTTCTCCCACTTCTCTTCCTTCTCCTCCTCCTCTTCTCCCACTTCTCTTCCTACTCTTCTCCTCTTCTCCCTTCTCCTCCCTCTTCTCTCTTCTCCTCTCTTCCCACTTCTCTTCCTCCTCCTCTTCTTCTCTCCCTTCTCCTCCTCTCTTCTCCCACTTCTCTTCCTTCTCTTCCTACTCCTCCTCTTCTTCTCTCCCTTCTCCTCCTCCTCTTCTCCCACTTCTCTTCCTACTCTCCTCCTCCTCCTCTTCTCCCTTCTCTTCTTCTCCCACTTCCTTCTCCTCTTCTTCTCCCTTCTCCTCCTCCTCTTCTCCCACTTCTCTTCCTACTCCTCCTCCTCTTCTCTCCCTTCTCCTCCTCCTCTTCTCCCCTTCCTCCTCTTCTCTCTTCTCCCTTCTCCTCCTCCTCTTCTCCCACTTCTCTTCCTACTTCTCTTCCTCTCCTCTTCTTCTCTCCCTTCTCCTCCTCCTCTTCTCCCACTTCTCTTCCTACTCTCTCTTCTCCTCTTCTCTCCTCCTCTCTCCTCCTCTTCTCCCACTTCTCTTCCTCTCCTCTCCTCTTCTCTCCCTTCTCCTCCTCTCTTCTTCTCTTCTCCTACTCCTCCTCCTCTTTCTCTCCTCTCCTCTCCCACTCTCTTCCTCTCCTCTCTCCCTTCTCCTCCTCCTCTTCTCCCACTTCTCTTCCTACTCCTCCTCCTCTTCTCTCCCTTCTCCTCCTCCTCTTCTCCCACTTCTCTTCCTACTCCTCCTCCTCTTCTCTCCCTTCTCCTCCTCCTCTTCTCCCACTTCTCTTCCTACTCCTCCTCCTCTTCTCTCCCTTCTCCTCCTCCTCTTCTCTCCCTTCTCCTCCTCCTCTTCTCCCACTTCTCTTCCTACTCCTCTTCCTCTTCTCCTCCTCCTCTTCTCTCCCTTCTCCTCCTCCTCTTCTCCCACTTCTCTTCCTACTCCTCCTCCTCTTCTCTCCCTTCTCCTCCTCCTCTTCTCCCACTTCTCTTCCTACTCCTCCTCTTCTTCTCTCCCTTCTCCTCCTCCTCTTCTCCCACTTCTCTTCCTACTCCTCCTCCTCTTCTCTCCCTTCTCCTCCTCCTCTTCTCCCACTTCTCTTCCTCTCCTCCTCTTCTCTCCCTTCTCCTCCTCCTCTTCTCCCACTTCTCTTCCTACTCCCTCCTCCTCTTCTCTCCCTTCTCCTCCTCCTCTTCTCCCACTTCTCTTCCTACTTCTCTCTTCCTCCTCTTCTCCCTTCTCCTCCTCTTCTCCCACTTCTCTCTTCCTCTTCTCCTCTCTCCCCTTCTCCTCCTCCTCTTCTCTTCTCTTCCTACTCCTCCTCTTCTTCTCTCCCTTCTCCTCCTCCTCTTCTCCCACTTCTCTTCCTACTCTTCCTCCTCTTCTCCCACTTCTCTTCCTACTCCTCCTCTTCTTCTCTCCCTTCTCCTCCTCCTCTTCTCCCACTTCTCTTCCTACTCTTCATCCTCTTCTCCCACTTCTCTTCCTACTCCTCCTCTTCTTCTCTCCCTTCTCCTCCTCCTCTTCTCCCACTTCTCTTCCTACTCCTCCTCCTCTTCTCTCCCTTCTCCTCCTCCTCTTCTCCCACTTCTCTTCCTACTCCTCCTCCTCTTCTCTCCCTTCTCCTCCTCCTCTTCTCCCTCTTCTCTTCCTACTCCTCCTCCTCTTCTCTCTCCCTTCTCCTCCTCCTCTTCTCCCATTTCTTCTACTCCTCCTCTTCTTCTCTCCCTTCTCCTCCTCCTCTTCTCCTCTTCTCCCACTCCTCCTCTCTTCTCTCTTCCTACTCTCCTCCTCCTCTTCTCCCCTTCTCTTCCTTCTCTTCCCTCCTCCTTCTCCCACTTCTCTTCCTCCTCTTCTCCCACTTCTCTTCCCTCCTCTCTTCCTCTTCTCTCCCTTCTCCTCCTCCTCTTCTCCCACTTCTCTTCCTACTCCACCTCTTCTTCTCTCCCTTCTCCTCCTCCTCTTCTCCCACTTCTCTTCCTACTCCTCCTCCCCTTCTCTCCCTTCTCATCCTCCTCTTCTCCCACTTCTCTTCCTACTCCTCCTCCTCTTCTCTCCCTTCTCCTCCTCCTCTTCTCCCACTTCTCTTCCTCCTCTCCTCCTCTTCTTCTTCCCTTCTCCCTCCTCCTCTCCTCTTCTCCCACTTCTCTTCCTACTCCTCCTCCTCTTCTCTCCCTTCTCCTCCTCCTCTTCTCCCACTTCTCTTCCTACTCCTCCTCCTCTTCTCTCCCTTCTCCTCCTCCTCTTCTCCCACTTCTCTTCCTACTCCTCCTCCTTTTCTCCCACTTCTCCTCCTCCTCTTCTCCCACTTCTCTTCCTACTCCTCCTCCTCTTCTCTCCCTTCTCCTCCTCCTCTTCTCCCACTTCTGTTCCTACTCCTCCTCCTCTTCTCTCCCTTCTCCTCCTCCTCTTCTCCCACTTCTCTTCCTACTCCTCCTCCTCTTCTCTCGTTCCTAACTTCACATTTGTAAGAGCTCCGATCCACTCATCTGACAATGGGAGGCTTGTGAGGCACTCCACTGGGCTTGTGAGGCACTCCACTGGGCTTGTGAGGCACTCCACTGGGCTTTTCAGGCACTCCACTGGGCTTGTGAGGCACTCCACTGGGCTTGTGAGGCACTCCACTGGGCTTGTGAGGCACTCTACTGGGCTTGTGAGGCACTCCACTGGGCTTGTGAGGCACTCCACTGGGCTTGTGAGGCACTCCACTGGGCTTGTGAGGCACTCTACTGGGCTTGTGAGGCACTCCACTGGGCTTGTGAGGCACTCCACTGGGCTTGTGAGCGTAGAGGAGAGCAACGTCACAGCAGACATGATACATCCGCATCTGCTCTGGTCTAAAACTATGCACCACAGGGCACAACTGAGGCTTGTGGATGAGCTGTGTGGATGGGCTGTGTGATGGGCTGTGTGATGGGCTGAGTGATGGGCTGTGTGATGCTGCTAGAGGCCTGGCCCACAATAGAAACTTCTGATGTATTACAGTATACATACTCTGGAGGTGCTGACACAGCTGTATAGAGGTGTTTAACTATACTACAGAGGAGAATGAAGCGACAGTGTCAGGTGTTGTGCTTTGTGCTCCCTCAGTGTGTGTTTGCAAAATCAGTTGACCTACACTCTTAGAAAAAAGGGTTCCAAAATGGTTATTCAGCTGTCCCCATAGGAGAACCCCTTTGGTTTCCAGGTAGAACTCTTTTGGGTTCCATGTAGAACCCTCTGTGGAAAGGGTTCTACATGGAACTCAAAAGGGTTATACCTGGAACCAAAAAGGGTTGTTCAAGGGTTCTCTTATGGGGACAGCCAAATAACCCTTTTAGATTCTAGATAGCACCTTTTTTTCTAAGAGTGTAGGTACCGATTTAACGTCTTTAAGTTCAGTCTGCCTGTTTGATTAAATGCTAACACTTGGCAGGAGTGAGACAGAATAATGTTGATATTTGTTCTATTGTGCGACAGGACAGAGCTTTTTCAATAACTTTCTGTTTGTATCATTTCAACTTTTGTTCCACCCCAGCGGAGGAAGTCATGCATATCAGACAATAATCCATGTCAAATCACTGGATATGCTCAGTTTGTTCCCTTTGTCATGGTGCTCTGCTACCTCCCTACAGAAGAGGCTCAGCCTCTACCACTACTCAGGTCACTGTGTGTGTTTCAATCAGATATCATTGATGCAAGGTGTGCTGTTTATCCCCAATCGCCATGGTAGTGTTTTTCTACAGCACTTCAATGGACTTTATTTCCCTGTTTTGTTTGTTTCAAAGTAACACATGAACACCATCATCTCATAGTTTTGATTCTCAGACTTTGATATCGGTTCTGGATCTCCAGCAACCCACAACATTGTGTTTAGGGGATATGGTTGAGCAGGCGGTTGGGTTGTAGGACCTGGAGGTAAATGGTTGAGCAGACGGTTGGGTTGTAGGACCTGGAGGTAAATGGTTGAGCAGGCGGTTGGGTTGTAGGACCTGGAGGTAAATGGTTGAGCAGGCGGTTGGGTTGTAGGACCTGGAGGTAAATGGTTGAGCAGGCGGTTGGGTTGTAGGACCTGGAGGTAAATGGTTGAGCAGGCGGTTGGGTTGTAGGACCATGGTTGAGCCAGTGGCAGGCGGTTGGGTTTAGGAAGGTAAATGGTTGGTTGGGTTGTAGGACCTGGAGGTAAATGGTTGAGCTCAGTGGGCTAACACAGGCGGTTGGGTTGTAACTGGAGGTAAATGGTTGACAGGTGGTCTTCTCTCCCTGTGTGTTTAGTGACGTGGTGGAGCAGCAGGCTGGAGGCCTATCAGACCTGGAGATCATCTCCCAGCCAGACCCAGTGGAGGAGCAGGCTGGAGGCCTATCAGACCTGGAGATCATCTCCCAGCCAGACCCAGTGGAGGAGCATGGTGTGCAGGAGATGAACCGTTCCTACATGACTCCTGTCCAGCTGGTCAGCTTCGGCTACAGGGACCTTCCTCTGGCCCACCTGGACCTCTCCCTGGCAGGATCACAGCTCCTCTCTAACCTGGATGAGGACGACAACAGGGAAGGGTGAGGCAATACAACTGTATTCATCCATTGAAAGGCACTGACGCGTTCTGACTGTACAGTAGGTAGCTATTGATTACACCAATAGGTCCGAACCTCAATAGGGAAGGGTAAGACGCTGTGGCTTTATTTACAGACTTCAGCCATTACACAAACAGGTCCAAACCTTGCACGCATCTACAACGGTTCATAAGGGTTTGCAAAGATCTTGGGACCTGGCAGACTTTTCTATTAATGACTTTCCACACCTTGGAAATGATAAATTCCCAATTATCCTCAAAAACGACCTGCTTCTGGTTTGAGAATGTGAGACGAAATGATGTAATTGAATATGGTGTCATGTATAATTATGCAGTACATCAAGCATTTAACAGAGTGAAGGCTGGGAAGGAGGGCAGGAACACACCGCCATGTACCGTGTCAGTTATGCTAATGGTACATTGGCCAACACAGAGGGACAAGTATGGATGATGTTCAATCTCATGATACATTGGTCCTGTTTAACTCACAGCCAGGACTGTAGCTACAACACATGGGGGTGTCCGTCCGTGATAAACAGATTCAGAATTGCTATTTGGTCTACATATATTTCCTATGCAGGTCTAAACGCATCCCCTGAATGTACTGTGCTCCTCCAAGACCTATATGGCAACATCCATAGATGACCTTACTTGTGACACTGCCAGTTTCTACCCTTAACCAGAATTGTAAGGTTGATGTGTGATGGATGAGGTCCCAGGCTATTTTAGCTGCCCTGCACGTCTGTTACTGTATGGTCTTAACAGATTGTCTCTTTCATTATACAGTACAAACACGCTCCCTGTATTGCCGTATTGCAATGGCATCCTGTCCAGTAATAGTGACTCAGACCTGGTTCTTCCCGTGAGTCCAGATAAACAACACCATATGCTTTAGCTTTACGATCCAGCATCCCAAACAGACACACACCTTCCCTTCCAAGCACTCCGTTTGACACCAGATCAGGTCTCACTCCACTAGGCTCAGTGTTCGCCAGCTATCAGCCGTTGCCCCTTAAACAGATGGATCCTACAGACACACAGTCAACAGTGGGCAGTGCAATGCTGACACTAACACATTACTGTTGTTGTCTCATCATGATGCTGTGAGCTCACAGGCTACGTCTCTCGTTTGCCCCATTTTCATGTCAAAAGTGCAACACACAGTAGCTAGCTACTCCCTGTCCCTGCTGCACAACAGAGAATGCCATGCCTATGTCACCTTGTTTGTAGTTCTGCTTGTTGTGAAATCTGCTGGCTGTGTATGGGCCCAAACACAGGAATTGTCCATCATTGGTTTGAAGGTGATTTGATCTGTATGTTACCACAGCAGTACTTCTTCAACTACATTACTGTCAGGGTCACTATTTCATATCCAAGTCATTAGTGCAAAATGGCTGCTTGTAAAAATCCTGTCAGTGGGAGTAGTAAAAGTTATCATGCTCTACATTACATTTAATGAAATCCCATTTCCCATATAGAGCCATTATTGCATGGAACTCACTTCCATCTCATATTGCTCAAGGGAACAGCAAACCTGGTTTTAAAAAAACAGATAAAGCAACACCTCACGGCACAACTCCTCTCCCCTATTTGACCTAGATAGTTTGTATGTATGTATTGATATGTAGGCTATGTGTGCCTTTTATGTATGTAGTTCTGTCCTTGAGCTGTACTTGTGTATTAATGTTCTGTATTATGTCATGTTCCATGTTTTGTGTGGACCCCAGGAAGACGGGGATCCTAGTAAAAAACAACAACATTTAAATCCACGAGGCACGAACTTGTTCTATCTGGAGTACACCTTAAATGGAACACCAATCATCATTATCAGGCCTGCGTTTGGTCCCTCCTCCCCTGGGTCACTCCATTAGGATTCAGCATCAGAGGTGGCACTGGCTCCATAGTAAAGGACTCAAGGGTGAATCCCTGTTAAAGAAGACTATTAGCCAGGTGATGGGAAGGTGTCAGTCAAACCTGTGTCCTCTAGGCCTGGGGGCACCATGGGTCAATTTCAATTGTATTTCCTTGATTCCTTGTGTCCTCTCACCTCTTTCGCAAAACTCATTGGAGGAGAAGGTCCGAGGTGAGGAACCTGCACCCAATATTATTCTGTGGGTTTCAGCAGTGTTAGCTCCTGAATGATTACGTACGTGCTTCTGTCTGCTTATCACCATATCGATCAGCCCTCCTTGGACAACAGCAGCAAACCTCATTCCTCTTAGTGAACTTTAGTAACACTATTTAACTACTGTAGCAAGACAGACATAATATTGTATCATGTTTACAATTTGAATTTGTGGTCCATGGTGGTCACTCTCTAGCCTTTGAGTGTCACAAACAATATAAAGGTCAAACAAACTGTTTGACCTTTCAGTTTGAGTTTAGGAAGAACCCTTTTGGTTCCAGGTAGAATCCTTTTGGTTCAGGATTGAACCAAAAGGGTTCAGGATTGACTGCTGTGGGAACAAGACAACATTCTAAAGAGAGAGAGAACGCCACCTTTATAAAGGAAATGGGAGGGAAATGTTCCTGCTTTATTGCCGTAGCTGCTGAATGATGAAGTGAAGTTGGGAGGCATCAATAGCAGCAGTACAGGGAGGAGGTGGAAATCCACCAGGCCCATCAAATTCATAATGTATCTCAGAGAGGAATGTGTCCTGGGGTCCTCTGACTCTCTACAGACAAGTGGATTGCCTTCCCTGTCTGCATTAGGTGGCTCATCTGCTCTTAGAGAGAGAGGGGTGTAGGGAGGGAGGGGGTGTAGGGAGGAAGGGGTGTAGGGAGGGGGGTGTAGGGAGGAAGGGGTGTAGGGAGGGAGGGGGTGTAGAGAGGGAGGGGGGGTGTAGAGAGGGAGGGAGAGAGAGAGAGAGAGAGCTCTGCTGTAACACTGAATACTGTAACACGTACGGGAGTGTATACTCTGAAATGAGAATCTCACAACAACAAAATGTAGTTATTTCATCAAGAAAAGGATGGTTCATTGAATGAGAGACAGTGGAGAGTCATACTGAGTAGAACCTCTCTGATTTCAGTCAGCATGTATCATTCTCTGTATGATAACTGTCCTACATTTAGCAAAGGAAACGTTTATTGTAAATGTGAACATCGCATCTCCAAGAGGTCAATTAGAACCATGTCTCTTATAACTTTACTCTGTGAATAATGTGCAGGGCTTGATCGGGTACCAAACTTGACTTTGCTATCGTGTTCATTGCTGACTTCATGGGTACAGTGACCGTATGCAGCTAGTGTTTGATCCACAGAGGCTGTATTTTATCACTGTGCTGCAGCAAGAGGCTGGGTGTAGTTCAGTAGCAACATCTAGTGGGGCTGAAGTGGTGGAGATTAATCAAGAGAAAGGCTCTCATGTCAACCTGCTGTGTGTGTGTGTGTGTGTGTGTGTGTGTGTGTGTGTGTGTGTGTGTGTGTGTGTGTGTGTGTGTGTGTGTGTGTGTGTGTGTGTGTGTGTGTGTGTGTGTGTGTGTGTGTGTGTGTGTGTGTGTGTGTGTGTGTGTGTGTGTGTGTGTGTGTGTGTGTGTGTGTGTGTGTGTGTACAGGGCCTGGTCAAAGTACTGCACTAAATAGGGACTTAGGGTGCCATTTGGGATTTAGCCTGTGATGAAGCACCTACCATCACCAACCGACGGCTAAGTTTGTATATCATGGCCTGTAGCATTGTGAAGATGGAGCTGACCTTTCTGTTATCTCTCTCTTATCCATAGTCCCTACTCTACTGTTCCCCCTACTCTACAGTCCTCCCTACTCTACCATCCTCCCCTACTCTACAGTCCCCCCTACTCTACAGTCCTCCCTACTCTACTGTCCCCCTACTCTACAGTCCTCCCTACTCTACTGTCCCCCCCACTCTACAGTCCTCCCTACTCTACTGTCCCCCTAGTCCTCTACAGTCCCCCTACTCTACAGTCCTCCCTATCCTCCCTCTACAGTCCCCCTACTCTACCCCCTACTCTACAGTCCTCCCTACTCTACAGTCCTCCCTAGTCCTCTACTGTCCCCCTACTCTACAGTCCTCCCTACTCTACAGTCCTCCCCCTAGTCCTCCCTCTACAGTCCTCCCTACTCTACAGTCCTCCCTACTCTACAGTCCCCCTACTCTACAGTCCTCCCTACTCTATCGTCCCCCTACTCTACTGTCCCCCTACTCTACTGTCCCCCTACTCTACAGTCCTCCCTAGTCCCCCTACTCTACAGTCCTCCCTACTCTACTGTCCCCCTGCTCTACAGTCCTCCTACAGTCCTCTACTCAGTCCTCCCTACTCTACAGTCCTCCCTACTCCCCAGTCCTCCCTACTCTACAGTCTACAGTCCCCCCCAGTCCTACCTACTCTACAGTCCCCCTACTCTACTGTCCCCCTACTCTACAGTCCCCCTACTCTACAGTCCCCCCTACAGTCCTCCCTACTCTACAGTCCTCCCTACTCTACTGTCCCCCCCCTGCCCCTACAGTCCTTCCTACTCTACTGTCCTCCCTACTCTACAGTCCTCCCTACTCTACAGTCCCCCCTAGTCCTTCCTACTCTACTGTCCTCCCTACTCTACACTACAGTCCTCCCCCCTACTCTACAGTCCTCCCTACTCTACAGTCCTCCCTACTCTACAGTCCCCCTACTCTACTGCCCCCTACTCTACTGTCCCCCTACTCTACAGTCCTCCCTACTCTACAGTCCTCCCTACTCTACAGTCCTCCCTACTCTACTGTCCCCCTACTCTACAGTCCCCCTACTCTACTGTCCCCCTACTCTACTGTCCCCCCCCTTACTCTACAGTCCTCCCTACTCTACAGTCCTCCCTACTCTACTGTCCCCCTACTCTACAGTCCTCCCTACTCTACAGTCCTCCCTAC